>NW_006204055.1:49854-57696 GCF_000334495.1 Tupaia belangeri chinensis
ACAGCCGCGAGCCGCAGCCACCTCCGGAGCCCGCTGCCCAGGTAACACGAGAGGAGGCGGGGCGCAGGGTGCCACCACCGCTGTCTCCCACCACCAGGGGAGGGCCCTGCCACTCCTGAGAGGTAGGGAGGAATGGGGGGGCCTTCCTGGAGGGGAGCAGCCGTTCCCCCTCGGTGAGCCCAATGCCAGCCTTCACAGGTGTGGCCTTGCTGAGGGTGGAAGGAAAGAGGACCAGACAGTGGCTCAAGGCCCCTGCCCCACCCTGGACTCTGGATCCAGTGCCTTTTTTTTAGGGGGGCAAGCCTCCTCTTCCCTCCGGGGTCTTCCTTGTCTCCCGCTCTGTCAGGCCACTCTGCCTCCCTGGGACCGCTTCCTGCTGTCTGGGCCAGCGTAGTCCTTCCTCACCCTCATCTTCGTCCTTCTCAGCAGCACACACTCATGCACTCATAAGTGGATTTGCACACACATGTACACGCATAGGCACCAACCTGCTCACTGGACCTGCAGACACATGCATGCACATGTGTACACCAGCTCTCAACACCCCTGTGCACACATGTGCCTCAATGCACAGGCATTCACACGCACATACCTGCACCTAGGCCCATACGTGTAGACATGCATGCATGCACACACATCATATCCCCCTGCCAGCCCCTGGCTCAGGTCCCAAGGGCACTTCCATCTTGCTGGGCGGCTCTCCTTGAGAAGTGTGAGCTCCCAGGGGGAGATGACTGGAGACTCCCACACCTCCCAGTGCTGGGAGGGGCTGTGCAGGGGAGGGGAGCCCCCACGCGGATGCTGAGCTGCCTCCTCTCTCCAACTCTGGCCCAGGAGCCCAGGAGCCCTCCCAGTGCCGAGGCGCCCTACTGCGACCTGCCACGCTGCCCACCGGCCCTGGAGAACCCTCTCAGCACCTCGACCTCTGGCGGCCAGTCTGTGGTGGGCCCAGACCTCAGGCCAGAGCCCAAGAGGTGGGTAGAGCCCTAGGCCAGGGAAGGGCTCCCTGGGTAGGGTGCCCTCGTTCACCCCACCAGTGCCCCTTCATGATGGCCAGGTCTGTCTGTGATGGTGCTAGCATGGGTCACGTGGTCAGCCCACGCGGCCTGGGCACGGAGGTAGGCACATATCTGGTGCTCACTGGGAGCACTCGGGCCGTCCTGCTGGCACCTGGGTCGCTGAACCCGCCCGCCCCAGCGCTGACTGTCCTCCCGGTGCCCTGCCCACTCTGTAGTTCCCCCAGACCGAGTCAGCTTTGTCCAGGGCAAGCACCCACCCTGCCGTGGGCATGCCCACACCTGCTCGCGTCTCCTTAGCACAGCTTTAAAAGATTAAACAGTCCCTGTCCCCGGGCACTGCTGTCACCCACTGCCCTGGCCATGCGCTCTAGGCTCGGGGATTACCTCCACCCCAGGCGTCAGCTGACGTGGGGTTCCCCTGTGGGGTCATGATACTTTGGAAGGCCGTGGCTGGGAGTCTGGACACCTGGGTCCACCTTCAGACCCATCGTGATGGGCTTTGGGGATTTGGGCAAGTTGCTTCATTCTCCCGTGCCTCCATTTCCCTTTCATAAATTAAGGGGTTGGACCGAATCGGCATTGCTTTGGAAACGTGTACCCCTCGTGGGTGGCTGGAGACGTGTGTGGTTTATCCCAAACTTTCTAAAGGTTATTTATGTATTTCTCCCATGAGTGAGACAGAGACGTAGAGAAACCCTCCACAGGGTCATGGGCACCCACGTGGCTAGTGTGCTCTCAGGGAGGTCTCTGGATTTGAACTCAGAACCTTCCACAGGGTCAGCCTTGTAGAGCATCACCTTTTACTGCTCTACCACCACCTGCACCCCCAAACTTGCCTGATGACAGAACTCCTTTTTAAGGCCATCTATTACCACCTGTGGGTCACTCTTGGGGACACTGCCAGCTTGAAGCCACCTCGAGCAGTGGCCACCCCACCTGGCTTCTCTGGAGCAGGGCTTTCTCTGCAGCCCCTCAGCACCCTGCAGGCGGCTCTGTTGTCCTCGGAGCCCTGCTGCTCCCCCGTCCCACTAGCCCAGCACAAGTCTGGCTTCAGTCTTCCTGAACTTGGGGTCCCTCCTGCTCCAGTGGGAGGGCGGAGGGTGCTGAGGCCACAGTCCTGGTCACGGCACATCTGCCCTCTCCTTGCTCCGTGACCTCGGCCGGTCTCTTGACCTCTCTGAGCGCCAGTCTCTGTTAAGTGGGAGTCATTACCCTTCCGTTAAAGGGAGGCTGTTACCTCAGTGCAACAGCCCATAGGAGCGTGGCCCGGCTGCGGTGTAGTGGCAGGGTGCTGCTGCGTGAGGTTGGAGCCATGTGGGAAGGCCAGGGTTCGGTTCCCTGGTCAGCCTGAACACATGTAAAGCGTACCCCTGATCCTGGTGGCTGGAAGGCTTGTGGGAGGGGAAGGATCGCAGCATGACGAGGTCCTGTTGAGGGTCCCTGCCTGTCTCTTTCTCACACATGAAAGGGGAAAAAAAAAAAAAAGAAAAGCCCAGTGGGCAGCCGCTGGTGGTTAAGGCAGTTGGCTCTCACGTGGCCAATTTTGCCATTCGATCCCTGGACACAACAGCTTGAGATACACTGGGTGTGTGTGCATGCATGCCCCAGATCCCGAGGGGAGAAGGGGGGAGAAGGGACCATGGCGTGGCCATCACCCTGGGGGGTGATTTCTCTCTCTCTCCCTGGTGAGCACAAGCACCCGATAGCAAAACCTAAGGGGAAGAAGGAGCCCTGCACAGAGAGCCCTCAGCAGCGGCCCCCCCCCACGCTAACGTGTAGACTTCCGCCTTAATTCCCGTCTCTGTGCGGAATAAGCCACGGGTCGTCGTCTCCTCTCCCAGGGGCCTGTCCCCCTCTGTGGGGCTCCCTGAAGAGGGCCCTGCTGCCCCCCGGAGCAGGAGCCCTGAGCTCGAGGCGGTCCCCTACCTGGAGAGCCTGACCTCCGCCCTGTGCAGCAGCTGTGACGAAAGCCCTGGCTTGGACCCCAGCTCCAGCCCTGAGTGCGACACCCCCGATGGTACCAGCAACTCGTCCTCTGTGGTGAGCGTGGCATGGGGGAAGGCACACCACCCCTCGGTCCCCAGCCCAGGTTCCACTTCAGCCTCCAGACAAGGCTCTGTCTGTGAGCTTCTCAAACTAGGGACTTGTGACCCCAGGGCCTCAGACCATTCGCTGGCACCTAGGCCAGCTGGAGGGCAGGGTCTCCGCACAGGCCCGCCCAGGGGGGCTGCGGGCCGTGAGAAGATGGAGGGAGGAGGATGGTGACAGGTCTAGCTGAGTGACCAGCCTACTGGGCTGCCCAGACTCTCAGTCACAGGCTTCCCAAGGATGGAGGGAGGGAATGGGCTGGGCAGGCTGGAGAGGAGACCCGGGAGACTTCCTCAAGCTGTCACACTGAAGGGCTGTCCCAGGCAGGGGAGGCAGGCCTTTCCATGAGGGCGTTCCAGGAGTGGCGAGGCAGTGACGAGGCTCAGCCCATGGCAGCCTGGTCTGTGCACACAGTGTTGGGCCAGCACAGTGCCACGGGCTGCCAGGCATGGGCTCCTGGAAGGGTCCACACTACCCCCCTCCCACCACCCTCCTCCCCACCACCTCCTCCCCATTTATTTATTTCTTCCATGCATGAAAAAGAGAGACAGAGAAGAGAAGACACCCCCAACACAGTCTTGATGACACAAACAATCCCAGCCTCAACCAGTCCTAAATCATGGGCACCCTGCATGTTTAGGGAGATCTCCGGATGTGAACACGCCCCGTCCCATGTGAATCAGCCTCAGGAACATTGCATGATCACTGTGCCATGCAACCCAGAAGTATACTTTTTGTGGCTATCATACATAACTAACAGAGACACCCTAGAAAGTCAGAGAGAGCTTTACATAAACATGGGCATGCACTCTAGCTCCTAATTTTGTGGCTATTTCAATACTGCAGGAAGTAAGCTCAGGAAAATGGTGTTGTACAGTGCAATGGTTAGGAACCCAGTCTTTAGAGTCATTCTGGACCTTCATTCTTCATGATTTTGGCCTGTTACTTACTTCTTTCACACTTGGCCTCTACATCTGTAAATTAAATGATACCTATCTCTGGTGGTATACTCATGTCAGCTCACAAAAGCTAGTTATTAAACTTCTAGAATTTTTCCTGGTGGTTGAGATCACATAGTTTGTCACAGGCTATGGCAGGATTATTTACCTCAGAAATGAGCAAAAGTTATAAAATCTGGGCATCTTTCCCCACTAGCCCTTTGGAGGTGGTTGTTAAACATTTACCAGCATACCTCTGCCTACCTTTCAGCATTGTTGTAAGGACTGAGAAGAGGTATGCTAAGTGTTTAGCATGACAAGAAATGGGAGCTGTTTTTACTGTTGCTAGTGAAGCAAGATGCCCTGTGTCTCTTATCTCTCACTACTCTCGCCACAGTTCTCTTAATCCAGATCATATGCTTTTAGCTAAAATCCCACAAAGTGAGTCTCTTCAGTAAAAGCTCTTCTCCCCAACTCCTCCTATTCATTTGTGTCCTCTCATTCAGAGACACGAATCGAATACCTACTCTGGGCCCAATTTGGCACCAGATACCAAAGATACAAACATGATTGACAAACATGATTGAATAAAACCTACCCCTGGGAAAAAGAGGTTCACAGATCCTTTGGTGGATGAGATACAACTGAGACTGTGAAGGACACTTTTTACCAACAACATGGAAGGCAAAGCTTGCGATGGCAAGCCCTCCTGTCACCTGGCATCCCAAAACCTTTGAAGCTAGAAGCCTTCAGGGTAACTCCAGTTACAAAGCGCAACCACCTTCTCTAAGATGACATAATTATTAGAACTGCAGGGCACTCGATTAGCTTCCCTGCTCTCCCTGCCCTAATGGCATCACTCTACGATTGCCAACATACTTCCCCACTGGCTACAAGGGTTTCGTGTATGCCGCCTGGAAACCAGAAATGTGTAACATCAAGACTGGCCCCTCGCCAAATTTCTACAGGGCATTAGTAACAAACTGGTGAAGCTCATTAAAAAAAAGAGAGAAACCTATAACCATTAAAAGTCCATTAAGCAGCCTGTCATTTTGTAGAGCTAAATAGCCCACAGTAATCAAAAGCATATGAACCCCAGCTGGGATACCCAGTGAATTGTTTCGATTTAGGGGAGAATTCATCAAGAAAGATTGTTCTTGGGATTGGGTTGATTTTTCTCCTTCAGTTCCTGGCCCCACGTTCCATTATAATTAAAGTGATTGATGCACCTCCCAGGCAGAGGTGAGCAGTGACCACCAGAGCCAAAACATCTGCTCCTTCTAAGCAAATGGCTAATACAGAACTTTAGTCAAAAGGCACGTAACTTGAGGTTACCCCTCCACTGTCAATTAGGTATGGCACAGTCAACTCTTTGCTGTCTGGCTGGGTTACATCTGGGTTATCTGTGAAATTTCTCTTTTCCACTATAGAGGGACTTTTATCCATACTTAGGTCATAGTCAAGAAACCAAGAACTAAATCTGAGGTCAAGAAGGGATGATTCCCTAAAATGGGAGCTAAAAGATCCATCCATTAGTTATTGAAATGTCTTCCTGTCTAAGGACAAACATGTGTTCATTTCAGAAACACGGACGCAGTCTTTCAGATCTACCACAGTCCCTCCTCCTCCCCACCACCCTCCTCCCCACCACCCTCCTCCCCACCACTCTCCGAGGTAGACACGTTATGACCCCATTTGGGACTGAGGCTCAAAACGGGAAAGCAACTTACTTGAGGCCACCCATCTGGGAAGTGCTGGGGCTAAGAGCTGACCCCTCCCCACGCCCCTGATGGGTCTTGCACACACCACTGGCACCGTGTGACTTGGGCCAAGTTCTCAGCTTCAGCGAGTGCCTCCCTGCCAGGACTGAGCACGTGAGCCAAGCTGCCATGTGCCGAGGACCCGGCTCCATGTGGCCACGCAGCACCACCCTTCCTTCACCCGTCTGGGCGCGTGGGGGAGAGCGAGGGAGAGGGGAAGTGGAAGACACACCTCTGCAGGGTCTCTTTAAGCCAGAATCCCCTCCCTCCGGTCCTTCGGCCTGTCGGATCCTGGGCCACCTGTGTCCGTGCATGCACGTGTGAGAGCGAGTGCCTGGTGTGTTTCGGGCTGACCCAGCCAGACATCGGAACTGAGGTCGCCATGTGGGAGCTGGCATCTCTCAAGTAGCCCATCACTGTTGGGCGTGCCGCAGAGCAGGCCCGGCAAGCGCTCTTCGGTCGGCTCCTGCCCTCCTGCCCACCCTCAGGCTGCGAGTATGGCCGGGCCCTTTTCCTTCCCCAAACACGCCTTTTCCTCCCCTTCCCTGGCAGGACTCGGACAGTGTCGGGAGGCAGGAGGAGGCCCCCAGCTGCGAGGAGCGCCCCGTGATGATCCCACGGAGGCCCCAGGAGGGGCCGAGAGCTGACAGTACCCGAAGGGCTCCGTCTTTCCTCACCAGGTCCCCTGCGGGCGGAGACACTGCAGGCCAGAGAAAGGAGGGTGAGTCCTGCCAGCAGGTCCTGTGGCTGTGGGGGCGGCGATGGCTGGGGGCTCCCCAGATAGCCCTCTCACGGGCCACCTGGACTTCTGGGCTCGCTTTGGTAGCCAGGTCTCAGTGACAGCACAGTTGCCATGGGCCTGTGGAGCAGCCAGGCGTCCATGCCACCAGCATTACGTATGTCACAGCTGCCGGGTTAGGGTCTTCAAGCTGCAAGGGACAGAAATGGGCTGAGCATAAATGGAGTAACTCACGCAACGTAAAACGTCTCGGGGATGGGTGACCTCAGGCACGGCTAGATCCAGGTGCTCAGCATCCAAAACCCGGCGTCGGCTCTACTTTCCTCTGTTGTGGCTTCCGTCTCAGCCAGACCCTTCCCCAGTACTGGCGTGACAGCTCGTGGTCTTCCACAGCCAGAGGGCATGCTCTTCCCAATCAACGAGGGTAAAGTGCCCGACCTGCTCATAGGGCCAGTCCCTGGGCAAGCCTCATGGTCGGGTCCAGAGGAGAGGAGATTCCCCCGAGGAAATCAGTGATGTCCCTGTCAGGCCTTGCCCATAGACGCTGGGCCCCGGAGTCCGGGCCCTCCATCGCTTCTGCACTATGGTGCCTCCAGGTCTGTCTGCAGCAGCCACAGGGTACTTGGTGGGGGCGGGTCAGGCCAACCCAGCCTGGCCCTGGCTACCCGGGGCGCCTGTAGCCCTCGGTTGTCAAACATGGGTGCACTCACCATGTGTGCAGCCTGGCGCCGACACCTGGGGTGACCAGGGGTCTTAGACATGGTCCCTGCCACAGTCGCTCCTTTAGCTGAGCAATCAGACAGGGGGTGCCGCACAGCAGCAGGGGAGGGAGAGCAGAGACGATGTGAGTGAAGAAATGAGCGAAGGGCTGGGTCCGAGGAGAGGGACTCACAGAGGACGGCCTCTGGACAAAGGCAGCAGGCTAGCCAAGGGAGCCGCCTCGCAGCGGCAGAGGTGTGGCCAGGGAGCGCCCGCCTGGCAGTCCGGCTCATGCATAGCTGGGCTTGTACAGCTGAGCCAGGCCCTGCTGGGCCTCAAGAGCCTAGCCAGAGCCAGGGAACGAGCAGTTAGTGTAATGGCTATGTCGCTGGACTCCCACATAGTCGACCACGGTTCGCGTCCCAGACCCGGTGGCTTAGAACTCATGCCGGGTGCGTGTGCGTGTGTGCCCAAGATCCCGAGAGGAGAATGGAGGAGAAGGGATTGCGATGTGACCATCCCCCCTGGGGGGTGATTTCTCGCTTTTTGTCTCTATGTCTCTCTCTGTCTGTCTGGTGAGCGCACGTGCCCTATAGCGA
>NW_006204055.1:57870-65828 GCF_000334495.1 Tupaia belangeri chinensis
AAAAAAAAAAAAAAGAGCCTAGCCAGAGTTTGGACTTTTTGTTTTTTAAACTTTCTTTTGTAGTCGTATGGAGCCACGGTAGGTTTTAGAGGAGGTTAGTGATGTAATTGAACCTATGCCTTAGGAAGTTCACCAGGGCAAAGGTGTGAAGGATGAATGAGATCAGGTGAGGCTGGAGGACGAGAAGCCAGTCACGAGCCATTGTAGCCACTGCAGCGACCCCTGGATCAAGCGTGAGTCCCCAGCTGGTGCTGAGTCGCCAGGTGAGAGGCTGTCAGAATCCGGCTCTTCACGGTCTCGAAGTGTCACCCTCAGATTATGCACCGAGTACGAAAGAAAGGCACCCTTAGGTGGGGAGGTCTGGCAGGCATCACCTTAGCCAAGTGGCCACTCAGTCTGCCAGGGTAGGACAAGCTGGCACCAGACGCCCCTGTGTGAGGCTTGGGGGAGGCCAAGGCATTCTTCCCTTACAAGTATTCCTGCTAGAAATTCATCGCCGGCACCTAACCCTGATGAAATGTCAGACAGATCCCAACAGGGATCCTCTGCAAACTCTCCGAGTGGACTCTCATGGGAGACAGAAAGGAGCTGGGAGCTGCTCTTGGCTGAAAGAGGCTCCAGAGACTGGGAGGCGATGCTGTGTGTCAGCCAACCGGCTCCTGGACAGGAGCAAACATGGCATCCATGGTGGACGCAGCTGGACAGCCATGAGTCTGAACATGGGCTGTGTGTTAGTTAGTGGCGTCGTATCCATGTTCTGTTTCCCAAGGGTGACAATGGCATTGAGGGGGAGGAGAATGTCCCGTTCCTAGGAGATGCGTGCAGAAGGCGAGGTGGACTGTCATAGCTTCTGCTAACTCACATGGGTCAGCCAGGTAGACAGATGATTGATAGGCTGGTAGATAGATAGATGGAGGGGAGAGGATGGATAGATGGATGGGTCATAGGTAGTAGATAGATGGAGGGGAGAGGATGGATAGATGGATGGGTCATAGGTAGTAGATAGATGGAGGGGAGAGAGAAAAAAATAGAAGAGAGATAGATGACAGATAGACGATAAGTAGATGATAGATGGTAAATGGGTGACAGGTGACAGATAGGTAGATGGTAGATGGGTGATAGGTGACAGATAGGTCGATGGTGAATAGATGGTAGACGGGTGATAGGTGACAGATAGGTAGATGGTGAATAGATGGTAGACGACTGATAAAGCAAATGGGGAAGGACAACTATGCATGTGGTCATTTGTATCACATTCGTGTCACCTTTCTGTGGCCCAGGTGAGAGATGGCAAACCTTGAATTAGGGCTGTGGTTATAGGGTAAGGTGAGGACAGAGGACGAGTGAGACTTAGGAGGTGGAGAGAAAACAGATGGCATAATGGTTACGTCGCTGAACTCCCATGTAGTTGACCACAGTTTGAGTCCAGACTCGGCGGCTTAACCTTATGCTGGTCGTGTGTGTGTGTGTGTGTGTGTGTGTGTGTGTGTGCATGTGCCCAAAATCCCAAGAGGAGAATGGAGAACTAGGGATTGCGGTGTGGCCATCCTGGGGGTGATTTCTCACTTTCTGTCTCTCTGTCTCTCCAGTGAGCACATGCACCCTATAGCAAAAATCTATTCAAAACAAGACAACAACTTAGGAAGTGGATATGATGGGACTCAGGCAAGAGTCTGTGACACACGGTCGCAGCTCCAGGCCTGGGTGTCTATGTGGATGGCGGTGCCCTTCGGTGAGAGCTGAGGACCGGGGAAGGACACACACAGGGCTGGCCATGCTGGGTCTGAGAGCCCTGAGGAGACACTTGGAGGCTGTGACACTCAGCACAGGGTCAGGCAGGGATGCAGCTGTGGCGCCTGCCACACAGAGGCCACGTCCCCTTGGGCCTCAGCAAGCAGTCGGTTATCTCTAGCCGGTGGTGGCCGAGCAGATGTGGAAGTGAGAACAGCAGCGCTTCCCTCTCTGGATGTTCTGGGGTGGCGCTAGATAGGTGCCTCGCATGGCTCCATTCCTGGGCTCCTGACCCCTTCTCTCCGGTTTGCCTTCAGCCCACTCCTCCCCGCTCTCTTTGCTGACCTCTGAAAGTCGGATGTTCAGAGCCACTCGGGTACTCAGCCGCTGGGCTCTCAGTCCTGCCCAGAGGAAGCCACGACCCCTGAGTCCGCGCCGTGGCCCGGGGTGCTCCCCTGGACTCGGGTGCAACTGTCCGAGCTATCTCTCTGCTGGGGTGTAGTACAGCACCTCGACCTCTCCCTGCATTCTCCTCCCCTCGTTGAACGAGCAGCCATGGAGCGCCTTCTGTGTGCCAGCCGTGAACAGGGCAGAAACCCGTCAGCGGCAGCTATTTTTTGCTATAGGGTTGCATGTGCTCAGAGGGGGCTGTGAGGGCGAGAGACTGGTGGACAGGGAGGGCCTGTCTAGCAGCTTGGGGTCCAAGTGGCCAGAGGCGTGGGCAGTGCAGAGGTTGCAAGGAATGTGCAGAGGTGGTGGGTGCGAGGAGCAGAAGGCAGGGTGCTGGGGCAGGTGGACATGGGGCCGTGAGAGGAGGCCCGCACAGAGAGATGGCGGCAGCCAGGAACTCGCTTCTCCTCCCAAACCTGCATCTATGTCACCGTCTGTCCTGCAGCTTGGACCCCCCAAATTTTAAAATTATTTTATCTTCTTCCATGAGAGACAGAGACAGAGGGAGAAAGAAAGAGACAGAGAGAACTCCCACCAGTGTCTTCACAGTGTGATCTCCCCAACTCCCGCCAGCCCGGACCACAGGGCACGCGTGCACCTGCCGTGTACAGGGAGGCCTCGGGACACAAACCTAGGACCCTCCCGGAGGGCCCCAGCGTCTCAGCACCATGTTACCCTGGTTCTCCTTCCTCACCTCTCTCCCCGCGTCATCCCAGCTCCTGTCAGCACTCTCTCCAACACACCCCACATCTGTGCCCTTGCCATCTCCATGACACCAGGGCCCCTCACAGCCTCCCTCAGGTCTTTCTGCTCTGCCCCCTTCGCCCACTCTCCCCCCAGTAGCAGGAGCCATCTTTGTCAAACCTTAGTCAGAGCTCGTCACCTCCGCTCTGCCCCCCAGCACCGGGAGGAGGACGTGAGGAAAGGAGTCACGTGAGGACCCACGCGCCTCCCGGGAAGGAGGGTGAGTGGTCTGAGGGCCAGGTGGGATTTCCTATAAAGTAGGTACCTGCTTTCTTGCTCTTGAACACACTGTGGGAGAGGAGCCTCACTGTGTGACCTGTTTAATCAATGGCGGCCACCACTGTCCACCTGCTGGCGAGTTCCTAAATTGCAGGCAGGGGCCAAGACCCAGCAGGGCCTACCACCTCCCTGATGCTGGGGAGTCCTTGACACCTCTCTCCGGGACCTCCCAGATTGCAGGTAACGCTCCATGGGGTGGACAGTGCAGAGCCCAGCTGGCAGGGGGACAGGACAGCGTGTCAGAGACAGCTGTAGAGGCTGCCCGTGGGCCCTCGCAGGGGCTGCAGCAGTGAAATCAGAGCCTGGTGGGCAGGCTCAGAGGGAGGCTTGAGATGGTGGGAAAAGGAAGCACTGAGAGCCCCCAGGACAGCTGGGAAGCCCCCTTCAGCCAGCACCCATGCTCACAGGGCGTGGAGAGCCCAGCCGAGGCAGAGCTCGGAGCAACATGCTGTATGCTGAGCACCTACTGTGTGCTAGGCACCTGGAGACCTGATAGAACATGCAGAGGCAGGGACCAGCAGTTGGTGTAATGGCTGTGTTGCTGGATTCCCATGTAGTCAACTGTGGTTCAAGTCCTGGACCCAGTGGCTTAAACTCATGCCGGGCAAGGGTGCATGTGTAGCCAAGAACCCGAGAGGAGAATGGAGGAGAAGGGATTGCGGTGTGGCCATACCCCTGGGGGATGATTTCTCACTTTCTTTCTCTCTCTGTCTTTCTGGTGAGTGCACGTGCCCTATAGCAAAAACTTCTCCCCCACCAAAAAAATAAAAAATAAAAAGAACATGCAGAGGCAAGGCCCCAGCTCACAAGCAGCCCACCGGGTCTAGAGCAGGAACAGGAATGCACACAGCAGAGATGTGGTGGGAACAAACACTGGGCCTGTGATGGGCGGACCAGGGAAGGCCTCTGAGCAGAGACCCCAGCATGAGGAGCCAGCCAGGCGAAGCAGGAGGAGGGAAGGGCCTGGGCAGGGCAGCGTTGTGACATGTTTGAGGAGCTGAGCAGAGAGGGGCTGCTGGAGCCGGGTCAGTGGGCCTCGGGCTGTGGAGCTGTGGGAGGCCCAGCGGGTGGGGGTAGAGCCCGCCCCCTGCAGAGACTTGCCAGCTGTGGAAAATCCTGGTTATTGTTTTGTTTTGTTTTGCTACAGGGCGTGTGCACATGCCAGAGAGAGAGGGAGGATGGCCATGCCGCAATCGCTTCTCCACTCTGCTCTCGGGGTTCTGGGCACGCACACACATGCGTGGTGGTTTGAGTTCCCAGACCTGGCACTTAACCCCACACACTGACTGGCCCCAGAGATGACTTTTATTCCAAGGGCAGAGGAGTCTCTGAAGTTTGTTTCTTTTTAAAGTTATTTTATTCGATTGCAGTTTATTTTTCCACGAGAGTGAGGGGGCAGAGGGAGAGGGTGAGGAAGAGAAAGACAAGCACCATCACGGGCTCCCACGCCACAGCCCCGCGAGCCTTCCCAGCCCGGCAGGGTCGTGGCGCATGCACCTGGCACGTGCAGGCGGACCAAGACACCAAACCAGCAGCCCTCCGCACAGGCCCGGCAGGGCTCAGGCAGCGCCTGGCTGCGGTGCCACCAAGCCGGCCCTTGACCTTTCTATTTCGCTATAGGGCGTGTGCGCTCACCAGACAGACAGAGAGAGACAGAGAGACAGAAAGTGAGAAATCACACCCCAGGGGGGATGGCCACGCCGCAATCCCTTCTCCTCCATTCTCCTCTCGGGATCTTGGGCATGCACACACACGCGCCTGGTATAAGTTTTAAGCCACCGGGTCCGGGACGTGAACCGCAGTCAGCTATGTGGGAGTCCAGCGACACAGCCATTATGCTAACTGCTGGACCTTGGCCTTGCCTGTGATGGGCGGACCAGGGAAGGCCTCTGAGCAGAGACCCCAGCATGAGGAGCCAGCCAGGCGAAGCAGGAGGAGGGAAGGGCCTGGGCAGGGCAGCGTTGTGACATGTTTGAGGAGCTGAGCAGAGAGGGGCTGCTGGAGCCGGGTCAGTGGGCCTCGGGCTGTGGAGCTGTGGGAGGCCCAGCGGGTGGGGGTAGAGCCCGCCCCCTGCAGAGACTTGCCAGCTGTGGAAAATCCTGGTTATTGTTTTGTTTTGTTTTGCTACAGGGCGTGTGCACATGCCAGAGAGAGAGGGAGGATGGCCATGCCGCAATCGCTTCTCCACTCTGCTCTCGGGGTTCTGGGCACGCACACACATGCGTGGTGGTTTGAGTTCCCAGACCTGGCACTTAACCCCACACACTGACTGGCCCCAGAGATGACTTTTATTCCAAGGGCAGAGGAGTCTCTGAAGTTTGTTTCTTTTTAAAGTTATTTTATTCGATTGCAGTTTATTTTTCCACGAGAGTGAGGGGGCAGAGGGAGAGGGTGAGGAAGAGAAAGACAAGCACCATCACGGGCTCCCACGCCACAGCCCCGCGAGCCTTCCCAGCCCGGCAGGGTCGTGGCGCATGCACCTGGCACGTGCAGGCGGACCAAGACACCAAACCAGCAGCCCTCCGCACAGGCCCGGCAGGGCTCAGGCAGCGCCTGGCTGCGGTGCCACCCAGCCGGCCCTTGACCTTTCTATTTCGCTATAGGGCGTGTGCGCTCACCAGACAGACAGAGAGAGACAGAGAGACAGAAAGTGAGAAATCACACCCCAGGGGGGATGGCCACGCCGCAATCCCTTCTCCTCCATTCTCCTCTCGGGATCTTGGGCATGCACACACACGCGCCTGGTATAAGTTTTAAGCCACCGGGTCCGGGACGTGACCCGCAGTCAGCTATGTGGGAGTCCAGCGACACAGCCATTATGCTAACTGCTGGTCCTTGACCTTTCTATTTTAAGATCATCTTAGATTTGTAGAAAAGCTGCAAAGATGTTTAGGTAGTTCCTGATCGTGTAGCTGGACCTGCCGATATTAGCGTCATATATATCCGTACTACCGTGATCGCAGTGGAGAAATTAACGTTGCTATGCTACCGTTCACGAAACTGCCGGCTTTATTTGGCTTCATCAGTTTTTCTGTTGATACCCTTTTCTGCTCCAGGTCCAGTCCAGGATCACACATGTATTTAGTCACCCTTTCTCCTCTGTCTCCTCCAACCTATGGCAACTTTGCGGTCTCCTCATCTTCCCCAACCCAAAAGGTTGTTGCAGGGCGATCTGGTCACCTTTGTCGGAAAGGGTGTCCCAGGTGGAACAATGACACTGAGCCAGAGCGCACATGTTGGGGCCCGCTGGACCTTTTGGGAGAGAAGGAAACATGGGGCTTAGAGTAGGGACGGTCAGAGATGAGAGAGGAAGTGCATATGGAATGTGTTCTAGGGTGGCTGAGGGGCTGCAGCCACCAGGCAATGACAGGCACGTCTGAGTGTTGCCACATGCTCAGTGCTGGAAATCCAGGCCCAGTGGCACCAGCTCAGAGAAGCCAGGGGTGGGGGAGGAAGCTGTGAAGGGGGATGAGAGGGGATTTTTTTTCCTTAGAATTATTAATTTAATTTAATTTAATAATATTATTATTGATTTACTATAGGATATATGCCCTCATCAGAGAGAGTGAGAAAGCAAGCCACCAGGTCTGGAACTTGAACTGTGGTTGGCCATTGGCCATGTAGGAACCCAATGCCTTAACCACCACGCCACCTGCTGGCCCTGGATTTTTTTTTTCTTTTTTGCCATAGGGCATGTGTGCTTGCCGGAGAGAGACAGAGAGAGAGAGCAAGGAAGTGAGAAATTACCCCTGGGCGATGGCCACACCGCAATTCCTTCTCCATTTTCCTCTCAGGATTTTGGATACACACACATACACAAGTGCCCCAGTGTGCGTCCAAGCTGCCAGGTCTGGAACTCAAACCTCATAGTTGGCCATGTGGGATGCAGTGCCTTAACCGCCATGCCCCTAGCTGACCCACGACAAGTACCAGCCCAGCGATTCACACACAGTTGGTGGTCAAGCCCTGCTCTGTGACTGAGGGACTGAGGAGAATGGAGGGTGACATTAGGGTCACAGAGACCCCATCACAGGCTGGGAGCTGCGAAGGGGCACTGCCCCTTAAACAGGACGTCCGAAACTGACAGGTGCTCGCGAGTCACCTGGGAATCTTTTTTCTTTCTTCTTTCTTCTTCCTTCCTTCCTTCCTTCCTTCCTTCCTTCCTTCCTTCCTTTCTTTCTTTCTTTCTTTCTTTCTTTCTTTCTTTTTCTTTCTTTTCCTTTCTTTCTTTCTTTCTTCTTTTTTTTTAAGATATTTTTGCTATAGGGTGCGTGTGCTCACTGGAGAGACAGGGAGAGACAGAGAGATAGAAAGCAAGAAATCACCTCGGGGGAACAGCCAAGCTGCAATCCCTTCTCCTCCATTCTTCCCTTGGGACTTTGGGCATGCATCCACACGCACCCAGCATGTTTCAAGTCGCCGGGTCTGGGACTCAAACAGCGGTCGGCCATGTGGGAATCCAGCACTTTACACACTGTCCCACCTGCTGGCTCTGCCTGTGAATCTTGTTGAACAAAGACTCTGAAGCAGTGAGCAGGGCAGGGCCAGAGATGCTGCATCTCTAGCTAACTCCCAGCTCCCCGGTCCCAGAAGGCTGTCCCAGCCCACCCTGTCCATCCTTAGGGCAGCCTGGAGGAGCCTCGGGGCTGGAGCGTTTGGGTGCAGGGAAAAGGTGCTTTCCAGAGCAGAAACTGGTAGGCTTTTTTTTTTTTTTTTTTGAGAGGGTTTGGCCATAGAGCGGGCGCGCTCACCCA
>NW_006204055.1:66104-71488 GCF_000334495.1 Tupaia belangeri chinensis
CGCAATCCCTTCTCCTCCATTCTCCTCTCGGGATCTTGGGCACGCACACACACGCGCCCGGCGTGAGTTTTAAGCCACCGGGTCTGGGACTCAAACTGCGGTCGACTACGTGGGAGTCCAGCAACATAGCCATTATGCTAGCTGCTGGTCCCACTGGTAGGCTTTCTGAGAGTCCAGCTGCAGGAAGGAGAGCTGGGGACAGAGCTTAGGGCAGTTGCTGCCAGGTCTGCCTGTCCTCTCGGGTCACAAGGGCATTGCCAACATGTGCTTCCTTCCTGACTGGCCTTGCACCCCAGACCATATGACTTTTGGCTCTGGAAACCCCTGGCCCTGGTCCCATGGACCAAGTCAGTCTGGGTCTCCATTTCAAATGGAGAGAGGGCCAGAGGGGTGGATTCACTTAGGGTCGACAGTAACACCTCCAAGACAAGGTGTGGGGTCTGCCCTAATCACTGGTCCCAGGAGACAGAGACGGGCAGGGTGTTACAGCTGTCTGGAGCCCTCCCCTTACCTTTTCTCTCTGCAGATGCCGGTGGTGGGAGCCGGAGTGCTGGTCAGCACTGGGCGAAGCTGCGAGGAGAAAGTGGATACTTCTCGCTGGAGCGGCCCCGGGCGGCACCGGCCCAGGCTTCCTGTGCACCGCCACAGAGTGGACACCGAGGCACCATCCACCAAGCTTCCCCTGCCCAGGCAGCTTCTGCACCACGCGACACCCCCCGGGCCTCCTCTCCTTCCCGAACCACCCAAAGGGACAAACCCTGGATGCCATCCACTCAGCATGACACTCCCAGGACCTCATCCACACAACAGAACACCCCCAGAGCTTCTTCTCCCTCAAGAATCACCCAACGGGATAACCCCAAAACCTCTTCTACACAACGGAGCAGTCAACTATCCTCTCCCCCAAGAACCACCCAAGACAATCCCAAAACCTCTTCAATCCAACTGGACAACCTCCAAACCTCTTTTCCTACTTGTACTCCCCATCGGGGAAACACCAGAACATCCTGTGCTCAACAGGACAACCCCAGAGCCTGCTCTCCCAACCAAGCCACCCAACGGGACAACCTCAGGACATCCTATGCTCAACAGGACAACCCCAGAGCCCCCTCTCCCAACCGAATGACCCAACGAGACAAACCAAGGATGTCCTGTGCCACACGGGACAACCCCAGAGCCCCCTCCCCCAACCAAAAGACCCAACAGGACAACCCCAGGCCCTCGTCTCCCAACCGAACGATCCAACAAGACAAACTCAGGACATCCTGTGGCCAACGGGACAACCCCAGAGCTTCCTCTCCCCACCGAGCCACCCAACAGGACAACCCCACGGCCTCCTCTCCCAACCGAATGACCCAACGGGAAAACCCCAAGATATCCCGTGCCCCACGGGACAACCCCAGAGCCTCCTCTCCCAGCCGAAACACCCAGCAGGACAACCCCAGGATGTCCTGTGCCCAACAGAACACCCCCAGAGCCTCTTCTACCCAACGAGACAACCCAAAAGCTTCTTGTAGCAAATGGGATAACTTGAGAATCGCATGTACCCAACGGGACAACACTAGAACCTCCTCCCCTCAATGCTACACCCCAAAAAACAATCCTGGGCCATCATCTCCCCACCGTTCCACTCACAAGAACAATTCCAGGAATCCCTCTCCCCATCGAACGAACAAAGACATCCCCTGGGCATCCTTTCCCCTCCGGCCCACTCAGAGCGATGGCCCACGCACCTCTTCCCCATCTCGCTCCAAGCAAAGTGAGGTTCCCTGGGCCTCCATTGCCCTCCGGCCAACCCAAGGTGACAGATCTCAGACCTCATGTTCCACCAAACCAGCCCACTCCTCCTCTGGCCCTACCCAGCACAATTCGCCATCCCAGACCACCTCTTCCTCCCATAACCCAAGCCATCAGAGTGCCCCCCGGACCTCCGCGCCTCTGTTTCCCATTACCCGCAGTGCTCCTCAGACTTCTTCGGAGTCCTCCCAGCCCCCATGCACTGTGTGCATTGGGCACCGGGATGCCCCTCGGGCCTCCTCGCCTCCTCGCCACTTGCAACATGACCCCTTCCCCTTCTTCCCAGACCCTCATGCATCTGAGAGTGAACCACCCCACCACGAGCCCCCCTATATACCACCTGCTGTGTGCATTGGGCACCGTGATGCCCCCCGGGCATCCTCGCCTCCCCGCCACACTCAGTTCGACCCCTTCCCCTTCCTCCCAGAAACATCAGATGCTGAGCGTCAGCCCCCCCAGCATGACCCTCCTCAGTTTCCCCCGCCTGTGTGTATTGGGTACCGCCATGCTCCCCGGGCCTCTTCCCCACCACGCCAGGCCCCAGAACCCTCGCTCTTGTTCCAGGACCTGCCCAGGGCCAGCACTGAGAGCCTTGTCCCTTCCACAGACTCTCTGCACGAGCACCGCCACATCCCCACCCCTGTGTGCATCGGGCACCGGGATGCACCCTCCTTCTCCTCCCCGCCACGCCAGGCCCCAGAGCCTTCTCTGTTCTTTCAGGACCCCCCTGGGACTAGCATGGAGAGTCTGGCCCTCTCCACCGACTCTCTGCATGGCTCCCCAGGGTCAATCCCCCAAGTGTGCATCGGGCACCGGGATGCTCCTCGGGCCTCTTCCCCACCCCGCCACCCACCCAGTGACCTCGCCTTCCTGGCACCCTCACCACCACCCGGCAGCTCGGGGGGCTCCCGGGGCTCAGCGCCTCCCGGGGAGACCAGGCACAACTTGGAGAGGGAGGAATACACAGTGCTGGCCGACCTGCCCCCACCCAGAAGGCTGGCCCAGAGGGAGCCAGGGCCCCAGGCACAGAGCCGGGACGGGGGCCGCACCCGCAGCCCTGGCCGCGCAGAGGTGGAGCGCCTCTTCGGGCACGAGCGCAGGTGAGCCCAGGGTGAGGTCAGCCTGATGAACTGGGAGGAGGCAGCAGGGCAGATGGAAGGTTCTCGGGGTCGAAGAAAGGGCAAATCTATCTGCCCTGCCACTTTCTGGCTGTACTTCATCTCTCTGTTTCTGCATATTGTGGGAGGTTTTGTTTGTTTTTAAGAGACTTCTGCTATAGGGCGCATGTGCTTACTGGAGAGACAGGAAAGTGAGAAGTCACCCCCAGGGAAAGGCCATGCTGCAATCTCTTCTCCATTCTCCTAGGATTGGGGCATGTGCACAAACATGCTTGGTATGAGTTTCAAGCTGCCCCTTCTGGGACTCGAACCATGGTTGACCATCTGGGAGTCCAGCACCCTAACCAATACACCATCTGCTGGCCCCAAGAGTTTTATTTTGTTTGTCTGTGTGTTTTTTGTTTTGATTAAGTGACTGTGCATAGCTTAATGGTAAAGAGCAAAGACTAGAGTCAGGAAGGCTGGGTCCAAATCCTGGGTCAAAATCACTCCCAACCATGGGACCAGCAGTTAGCGTAATGGCTATGTCGCGGGACTCCCACGTAGTAGACCGTGGTTCGCATCCCGGACCCTGTGGCTTAAACTCATGCTGGGCACGTGTGCTTGCGTGCCCAAGATCCCGAGAGGAGAATGGAGGAGAAGGGATTGTGGTGTGGCCATCCCCCCTGGGGGGTGATTTCTCGCTTTCTGTCTCTCTGTCTGTCTGGCGAGCGCACGTGCCCTATAGCAAAAACCTCTCAAAAAAAAAAAAAAAAAATCACTCCCCAACCTGTGACCTGGTAAAGTGACTTAACCTACCTGAGCCTGTTCCCTCATCTGCAAAATGGGGGAGAAGATTGGCGTTATTTAAATGAGGTTAGACTTACACTCTTTGTCTGATCCAGAGTCATGGGTTTTTCTTTCCTCTGCATACGGCAGAAGAGAGTGCCCATCATTCTTTTTCTTTTTTTCAAATAATGATTTATTTAACTTTCTTTATTTGCTTATTTAAATCTGACCAGAGAAGGACAGAGAAAGTGAGAGAAGAGAGAAAGAGAGGGAACCGGAACGTGAGAAAGCAAGTCACCAGGTCCAGGACTCGAACCCTGATCAGCTATGTGGGAGTCCAGTGCACTTAACCACCACACCACTGGCCGGCCCCCCATCATTCTTTTCTGCCTTCGCAATGAAAACTCCCGGGTCCCTCCCCACGCATTCCAGAAAGCAGGGATGTCCATTTAAAAATGCATGGTCACACCCTCAAGAGCTGCCATTTCTTTCCCCAGAGTTTTCCAGGGTCAAAGTTAGAATTCCATAGGTTAAGGTCGAGGGAAAACAAAACAGACGTCTGAGTGTCTTCAAGCTCTCAGTGTATGACTCACTGAATTTTAGTCTGTCTCCGGAGTTAGACCGCCATCCCTGCAGCCTAAGTTTAGAACATCTCCATCCCCCAGAAGGGCTACATAATATTGTGGATCTGAAATTCCTCTTTGATGCCCCTCAGGCAACGTTTCTCTTAGATCTGAATCTGCATGAGAAAGCTTAGCCCTGTGGTTCAGATTTCATTTTCCGGTAACTTTGAGCCATTTACTGTCCAGGTGGTCTCCAGACTAGTGTAATTCTTTCTTTGCCTTTTTTTCTTCTTCAGATTTTTGCCGTAGGGCGTGTGTGCCCTCCCAAGAGAGACAGAGAAGGAAGGAAAGTGAGAAATCACCCCCAGGGGAGATGACCACATCAATCCCTTCTCCATTCTCTGGGGATTTTGGGAATGCATGCACATGCGCCTGGCACAAGGCACAGACAGAGAGAGACAGAAAGCAAGAAATCACCCCCTGGGGGAATGGCCATGCCGCAATCCCTTGTCTTCCATTCTCCTCTTGCCATGTGCATGCACATGTGCCCAGCGTGAGTTTTAAGCCGCCAGGTCCGGGACTCAAACTTCAGTCGACTACATGGGAATCCAGCAACGTAACTATTACACCATCTGCTGGTCCCGAAGTAGATTATTATTCAAAGTTTTTATTTATTTATAGAGATTTTTGCTGTAGGGCACATGCACTCAACTCAACAGAGATAGAAAGAGAAATCATCCTCCACACACTCCGGGGGGAAGTGGCCACGCCACAGTGCTTTCTCCTCCGTTCTCCTCTTGGCGTTCTGGGCACACATGCGCACGTACCCGATGAGAGTTTCAAGCCACCGGGTCGTAATACACACTGGTGAGCCATGTGGGAGTCCAGTGATGTAGCCATTAGGCCATCTACTGGTCCCATTATTCAAGATTTTATAACTCAACTGAGTAATTACATTTCTCCCCTTATACAGTCTCATCTCCAAGTAGGAAACCATTCGTCCACTAGAGATGATATTTTTGGTCTTTTATTGATGTATTTATTTTACATTCATTCGCTGCTCCATGA
This sequence comes from Tupaia belangeri chinensis, assembly GCF_000334495.1. Lineage (NCBI taxonomy): Eukaryota > Metazoa > Chordata > Mammalia > Scandentia > Tupaiidae > Tupaia > Tupaia belangeri. Next base: position 71,419 of record NW_006204055.1, read on the forward strand.
AGATGATATCTTTTTTTTTTTTTTTTTTTTTTTTTAAGGAGGATTTTCACTGTAGGGCGCGTGGCCCCGC
>NW_006204055.1:71631-75766 GCF_000334495.1 Tupaia belangeri chinensis
TTTTTTTGAGAGGTTTTTGCTATAGGGTGCGTGCGCTCGCCAGACAGACAGAGAGAGACAGACAGACAGAAAGCAGGAAATCACCCCCCAGGGGGTGGCCACGCCGCAATCCCTTCTCCTCCATTCTCCTCTCGGGATCTTGGGCACGCACGCACACATGCCTGGCGTGAGTTTAAGCCACCAGGTCCGGGACTCGAACCGCGGTCGACTACGTGGGAGTCCAGCGACATAGCCATTACGCTAACTGCTGGTCCCAAGATGATATCTTATCAACGATGTAAGCACCTGTAAGGAGTAGACTGGAATGATGGCGGGGTGGCTGTGGATTGTACATTCACTTTCCCTCCTTTAGTCATCCGATGCAATTGAGCATCTACTCGTCCAAGCATTGTTCTGAACCTGGAAACATTTTCGAAGGGCCTAGCTCATCAAAGTAGTAAGAATTTTGGCTTAGTATCTTAATTTTTTTCCTCCTTCGGAACCGCTTATCTTAGAGTCATATCCTTGGTCTCTTGAATTCAAAGCAGAGCCTTTACTAGATTTGCTAGACTTGATGGCTTAGCTCCTTTAATAATATTGTCTGAAGATTAAAGAGCTCATCCAAGGGGCCAGCAGGTGGCGAGGTGGCTAAGGGCACTGGACTCCCACATGGCTGACCACGGTTCTAGTCCCAGGCCTGGCGACTTGCTTTCTTGCTTTCCCTCTCTTTCTCTCTCTCTGGTCAAATTAAGATAAATAAATAAATAAAGTTAAATAAAATCATTATTTAAAAAGAAAAAAGAAAAAGAAAAAAGAGCTCATCCATGGTCCAGCAGGTGATGTGGAGGTTAAGGCACTGGATCCCACATGGCCAACTGAGTGGTTTGAGTCCTGGACCTGGAGGCTTGAAAACACACTGGGTGTGTGTGTGTGTGTGTGCTCAAAATCTTGAGAAGCAAATGGAAGAGAGGGGTTAGTGGTGTGGCCATCCCCTGCCTGGAGAGTGATTTCTCACTTGATCTTTTTCTGTCTGTCTCCAGCGAGCCCATGATACCCTATAGCAAAATTTAAAAAGAGAAAAAGAGCTCATCTAAGCTCCCAAAGGAAATGTGTTTCCTCTGTCATCTTTGCTGGGGCCACGCTAACCCTCAGGAGGCTGGTCAAGGTTCTCGGTTCCCTGGAGCACCCTTGAATACCTCATTCCCATCTCTCAAAGAGGAAGGCGAATTCTCAGAGGAATGCTCATTGAGCAAGCTGGAGTTTGCGTGGAAATTCCTCTTCCAAAGAGAGCCACGAACCTGGCCACCCTGCGCTGGGTCTTCCCACCGTCATCCTCCCCCGCGAGTCGTGTCTGGGGCTTTTGCTTCACTGAGGCTCCTACACTCTATTCTGGGGAAAACTTACCCCAAGGCTCAGCTCTCAGAGGGCAAGAAAACTCACCTGCTTCAAGTTAGAAGTGGAGCCTGAGGGGCCAGCCGATGGCGTAGGGGTTACTGCACCTGGACTCCCACTTGGCTAAGTTTTGAGTCCCAGACCCACTGGCTTGAAAATCACGCCAGGACAGGATGTGTGCATGCATGCCCAAGACCCTGGGCAGAGAATGGAGGAAAAGGGATTGAGGGGTGGCTATCCCCCCCGGGGAGTGATTTCTCACTTTCCCCCTCTCTTTCTTTGTCTCGCTCTCTCTCCAGTGAGTGCATGCACCCTAAGGCAAAAATCTCTAAAAAAAAAAAAAAAGTGGAGCCAGATAAGGGAGCTTCAAGCTAGAGACAGACACTCCAGGGAACTTTTGGCTCCCTCTGAGTCAAGTGTTAAAAACTGTTAAAAACTCAAAGCACCTTCTAGATCTTATGCTAACCCCTAGCTGGCGCTTCTGCAGCACTGCAGAGCTGGTCTTCAGCTGCAGGCCAATAGCAGAGAGCCGTCCCCTCCACTCTCAGGGCTCACTGGGCTCAGCCCAGGGGTTTTCTTTTTCCAGCTTCTCCTGGTTCAGTTTAGCTACTAGAGACACAACTCTCAACTGAGATGAAATCAGACTCTCGAACCCCGCTGGAATGAGTATTCAGGGAGTAAGCGGTTTCTGGGTGTTGGCCCCCGATGCGCCATCAGGGTGCCTACCTTTCACAGACATCACTTTAGATACTGGTAACCATGGCTACCAATTATTAAGAAGACAACACAGAGGTGATCTTCCTTCACTGGATGTGGCAGGAACACCTGAAGTCTGGGTGTCTTAGAAATCACATTTGCTTGGGACCAGCAGGTAGCATAGTGGTTATGACGCTGGATCCCTTATGACTGACTGCGGTTCAAGTCCCGGACCCGGCACCTTATGCCAGGCACATGAGTGTGCATTCCCAAAATCCCCTGAGGAGAATGAAAGAGAAGAGATGGCGGAGTGGCCATCTTCCTGGGGGCGCGGGGGGGGGGGGGGGTGGGGGGGGGGGGGGGTGGTTTCTCACTTTACTTCTCACTGTCTCTCTCTCCAGCAAGCTCACATGCCCTATGGCAAAAACCATAATTTTAAAAAGATAGAAAGAATTGACATTTGCCTAGGGGGCCAGTAGGTAGCCTGAGGTTAAGGTGACTGGATCTCACATGGCTGACAGCATGGTTCGAGTCCCAGACCTGGCAGTTTGAAAATCATGTTAGGTGTGCATGCAAGTGTGCCCAAAATCCTGGGAAGAAAATGAAAGAGAAGGGGTTGTGGTGTGGCAATATCCCCCTGGGGGATGTGACTTCTCACTTTCTATATCTCTATGTCTCTGTCTCTCTCTGGTGAACGCATGAACTCAATACCAAAATGAAAAAAGAGAAAATAAAAAAATTTAAGAATTGCTTTATTTTATTTCTTATTTTTAAAAATTTGACCAGAGAAAGACACACAGAATACTTACCTGGCAGGGGAAACACCATGGTCATGAAGGTGCTTTTCCCAGGGTGAGGCTTACCCATTGCACTGCGGGTGTGCTGACCTCTGCAGTTTCCCCAAGTGCGGGAAACTCAGCTGCATAATTTGCGGTAGTGGGGGACTGCGTTTGCGCTTTGTCCTGTTTCTTTGTTTCTTTGTTTGTTTGTTTGTTTTAAAGACACACAGAGAGAGGTAAAGCGAGAAGGAAAGCCTCCAATTCCGGGACTTGAACCAGGCTGGCCATGTGGAGGTCTAGCACGTTAACCACCGCTCCCCCTGTCAGCCCCTTGCCTAGACATTTACGCTGGTCTTTGTGCAGGTGTCAGAGATAAGAGATGTCTCTTCCTTCTGATCTTGCTAAGAGCTCTTGCCAACAGCTAGAATGGCCTAGAGATTTCTTTTATTTATTTATTTAAAATTTTTTCTTTTAACTTTATTCATTTATTTATTAATTTGTTTATTATCAATTTGACCAGAGAGAGAGAAAGTAAGAAAGCCAAGCGCCCAGGTCCAGGACTCAAGCTGCGGTCGGCCATGTGGGAATCCAGCACCTTTAACCACCGTGCCACCTGCCAACCCCGGCCTAGAGATTTCAAAGTCAAGTGTTTGGATTTTGCTAGTACTTGGGAGGAAAAATAAAAACAGATGGGGCTGGGAAAATTCATTTTTTTAAAAGAATTATTTATTTATTTATTAAATTTAACTTTATTTACTATTATTATTATTTTCCAGTTTGATCAGAGAGAGAGGGAAAGTGAGAAAGCAAGCCACCAGGCCCAGGACTTGAACCACAGTCGGCCATGTGGAAGTCCAGCACCTTTAATCACTATGCCACCTGCTGGCCCCAAGATCCAAAGTTTACAATATGGACCGGAAGAGGCAGAAAGAATGGGCTGCGAGGGCACCCGCCATTCGGCCTCTGCTGTCCCACTGCACAGGCCGTTTGAGATGAGGTGCGACCAGGTGTGTGAGTGCTGGGTGCCCGAGCACAGCAAGTGCTTAGGAGCATTTTCCAGAGCGACGTGCGCTGAGTGCACAGCGGGTGCTCCCTCAGCCCTAATTCCACAGGACCAGTCCAGCCTTCGTCTGGGAGTGGCTGGGGGGGGGGGGGCGGCGGGGTGGTCAGTAAAAAGCACTGAGTGAGGCAGGAGACAGCCATACCCAAGGACTGCCCCTGCCCCCCAAGCGCCCAGCTTTTTTTTTTTTTTTTGGGGGGGGGGGGTTTTGTGCAAGGGCACACGACGA
>NW_006204055.1:75987-87651 GCF_000334495.1 Tupaia belangeri chinensis
CCCCACCTTTACTCAATTCCTTTTTTCTTTATAGAGAGATTTTTACTTTAGGGCACATGTGCTCACCAGAGACAGAAAACGAGAAATCACTACCCCCACCCCCACCGCCCGCAGAGGGGTAGCCGTGCTGCAATCCCTTTTTCTCTGTCCTCCTCTTGGGATTTTTTGGGCACACACTCACACACTCGCACTTGACATGAGTTTCTTTAAGCCTCTGGGTCCAGGATTCAAACTGCTGTAGACTATGTGGGAGTCCAGCAACGTAACCATTACAGTGTCTGCTGTTCCTACTCTACTCTTTTTTTCTTTTTCTTTCTTTTTTTTTTTTTAATTTTATTTTATTCACTTATTTTAATTTGACCAGAGAGAGAAAGTGAGAAAGCAAGGCACCAGATCCAGGCTTCGAACCATGGTGGGCCATGTGGGAGTGTCCAGCACCTTAACTACCATGCCACCTGCTGGTTCGCTGGTTTTTGTTTTTGCTATAGGACACATGTGCTTGCTGGAGAGAGACAGAGAGGGAGGGATATTGCAAAGTCACCCCTCAGGGGAATGACCTCCCCACAGTCCCTTCTCCTTTATCCTCTTGGGGTTTTGGGTAGGCACACACACGTGCCAGCATGGTTTCCAAGCGACCAGATCAGGGACTTGTGTCAGCCACATGGGACCAAGCCACCTTCACCTCCATGCCACCTCATTTCCCATGGGCCGTTACAGCAGCTCCACCAGACAGATAGCGTGCGTTGACCGTGTCCATTTTCCAGAAGGGGAGACGAGGCCCCTCCACCAGCTTGCAGAGGGCCTCTGGATTTCCTGTACTGGATTTCATCAGAGTGGGCATAGAGGGCTGGGGTGCTGAGGGTGGGACAGTCCCAGAGGCCCTCAGAGGAGCGGCTGCATTTGCTCCTAGGAAGTCCGAGGCAGCAGGGACCTTCCAGGCTCGAGACGAGGGACGGGCACAGCGGCCTAGCCAATGTCAGAGCCAAGCTCTCCGAAGACAGTCCAGCCCTGTCCCCAGCAGACAGGTGAGCACTGCTACCCACCCTGGGGCCCAGCACCCCCAAGGGGTGGCCACTGCTTCTCCCCTCGCCCCTGGGTGCCAGCAGGGGTCCTGGGTGGGGAGGTCCTCTATAACAGGACCAGAGCCCCGGTCCTGGGAGTCCAGCTCTCCTCTTATCCCAAGGGTCAGCAGCTCTCAGCGAAGTGCACATGGCTCCATATTAGTCCTCTGAAGACAGCCCCTCCACACTGTTCCCTTCCTTCACGAGATGCTCGGCATCCTGGGAAGATGTCAGGGGAAGCCTGGGAGGAGCTGAGGGTCTAAGGGCTGCCTCCTCTGAAGTGAGGCGTTGTCTCGAAAGAAAGTCTGGGCCAGCCAGCGGCATAGTTGTAAAGCAGCTGGATCCCACAGGGCCAACTGCACGGTTTTAGTCCCAGACCCGGCAGCTTGAAAAACACACTGGTGCGTGTGCATGTGTGCACTGGTGCCCATGCTCCCGAGGAGAATGGAGGAGGAGGGATTGCAGCCATAATCCCGAGGAGAATGGAGGAGGAGGGATTGCAGTGTGGCCATGCCCCCGGGGGGGGATTTCTCATTTTCTCTCTGTAGTAAATTTTTAAAAAGGAACAGAGAGAGCATGAGGGAAAGAAAGAAAGGAAGGAAAAAAAAAGAGAGAGAAACCCTTAGCCGGCAGGGCCACCCAAAAAAAGAGAGAAACCCTTAGCCGGCAGGGCCACCCAGCAAATGCGGTATTGGTGGTGGAAGTCCCAATGGCCAGCTTGGAAGGGTACCTCGGGGGCAGGGCTGCGAGGAGAGTGAGATGTCTTTCTGGAACTGAGGAATGTGGGCGAGAGGGATGAGAGACTGTCCCCCCAGAGAGGGAGCCGGAGCCCCTGCACCTCTTCGATCCAGGCTGCTTTGATGCAGGCTGCTGCGAGGACACAGCCATGTTCCCCTGGGGCCCAACACAGACAGAAGCCACCTGGCCTGGTCCCCGAGCCTCACCTGCCCTCACCTCCTCCTCAGGTGACCCAGGTTCCAGCCAAGCAGGCAGAAGCGGCCTGGTGCAGCCGAGCAGAGCCCATTTGTCCCAGGAGTCCCGAGAGGTGGCCTGAGGCAAGCCAGCGATTCCAAGGGTCCTCTGTGCCCCCCAGGACATCAGGCAGGACCCCTGAGAGGGAGCCACGGACAGAGAGACCTCCAGGGAGTGGCCAAGCAAAGCCGCAGGGGACCCAGGGCCCTCACAGACACCTGGAGCGGAGCTGGAGCAGCCAGGAGGGGGGCCTGGGCCTGGGGGGCTGGCGAGGGCTTGGGGACCCCAATCTGGGGGCTGCCAGAGCCCCAGAGGGAGCAGGGAGGGGGCCCCCCAGGGAGCACAGGGAGAACTGGGGGCAGCCAGAGGCCTGGGAGGAGCATCCCCAGAAGCCAGCACTGAGGGGCTGGGGCAGCCTACAGGAGCTGTCCAGTCCCCACCAGCCGATGAACCCCCCGGAGGACTCTTGGAGGTGCCAGGCAGAGTTCTCTCAATCTCAGCGGCTTGAGAAACCCACTGCCACAGACTGGGGTGCCGAGAGAGCGAGCCCCCACCCTCATGGTCCTGAGAGGCAGCCTGAGATTGACTGGCGGGACCTGGTGGGCCTTCTCCGGGCACCTGGAGATGGGGTCTGGGCCCGTCTCCCAAGGCTGGACTGGGAGGGGCTCCTGGAGCTCCTGCAGACCCGGCTGCCCTGCAAGGTCCCAGCTGGACACTGGAGTGACTCAGCCAAGACTTCAGGGCCAGAGCTGAGTCCCCCAGGCACAAAGGATGCCCTGGCGAGGGAGCAACCCAGCCAGCCAGAAGACTGGGCTGAGGCCACCCTAGTCAATGCCCACGGCCCAGGGCAGTGGCCCCAGAGCCAGCCCCAGCCACCCAGCCCAGCCTGCACCTCCACCCAGTGGCCAAAGACCAAAGTGACAATTGGACCAGAGAGCTCAACGACAGCAGCTCTGGAGCAGACGGATCAGCCAGGGAGCAGCCTCCCCGAGGACGGCAGCTCCCCCGGGCTGCGGCGGGTGAGTCAGCCCGCTCTGGGGGGCGGCCACCCTTAGGACCACCTCCCTCTGGTGCCCCCTCAGCCTTGTGCACTCACTCTAAGACCTGACCTGATCCTCCCTGCTGACCCAGACCTGTCCCCACCACCAAGCTGGGCAGCAGTGATTACATCAATACCTTACATTTTTTAAAATTTTACTATAGTGCCTGTGTACTCACCCAAGAGACACAGAGAAAGAGAGAAAGTGACACAGTATCCCCCAGGGGAAGGCCACATCGCAATCCCTTCATTCTCCTCGGGATGTTAGGCATGCACGCACACATACCCAACATGTTTCTCAAGGGGCCGGGTCCAGGACTTGAACCACGCAGTTGGACATGTGGGTTCTAGCCTCCTTAACCTCCACACTACTGGCTGGCCCCTGACCACCACTGTTTTGAACATTACCTGTGTGCCAAGTCCTGGTCTGAATATTTTATGTGTACTTTTCTCATTTGGTCTCCATAGCAACATGAGGAGAAGGGCCTTATTTATTTACAGATAAAGAAACCGAGATGGGACTGAATTAAGCCACTCGCCCAAGACCACACAACTAGGAAGGCCAGGGCAGGGGTGGAATCCAGGTCTGCCCAGTGCAGGCCCCAAGGCTTCAAGCAAGACACTGGCCAGGGCCCTCCCTCCAGGCCTCACAAGGCCTGCTTTATGTCGCGTCTGGTGGCTTGTACCTGACACTGCCTGGGACTGCAGCCAGGGTGGTCACGTCTCCTCCCGCCGCTGTCTTCCAAGCTCCTGAGTCTAAGACAGCTCCTCTCAGATCCGAGAAGAAGCTGCCTGAGTGTGCACAGGGCCAAGTAGCTGGCAAGGCAGGCCACTCCAATGGGGGCTGTGTGCACAGTAGGCCCAGTGCTGAGCACGGAGTAGTCGCGCACCACGTGCCTTCCCCTGCCTCAGTGCTGCCTCAAAGCCCAGGCACTGATCTGAGGACAGTGGGTGCAGAGGCCAAGGGGCCAGAGCCCTACAGCCTGGCTTCAGCCCACCAGCTGTGCCGGATGGAGAGGTGGTGCACCAAGGGTGGCTGGCTGTCTGAGTGGGGGACAGATGGCGGGTGCTGGATAGATGGGGCGGTGGGTAATGGTGCGTGGTGGAGGGTCGGGTGGACACGTGGATCTGTTGGTGCTGGATGCTGGGGGGATGGAGGATAAGAGGAGAGCTGAGGAGGTGGGCAGAGGGACGGGTCCTGGGGCATAACCTGGACTAAGCCGTGTTGTTTCTTACTACCAGTTCCAACCAGAGGAGCGTGAGGAGTCGGAGCCAAGCAGAAGCCAAGACTCACCGACTGAACAGAAGCAGGCAGACTCGGTAGTGGGGCCATGGGCATGGGCGCACAGGGAGGGGAAGGGAAGGGGAACGAGGTTGGAGGCGGGCTATCCTCAGACTTCTGGTGCCGTTCAGACCAAGGTTGGCTCTGCCACGGGGTCATGGTGTGCAGGGTGTGACCAGAGAAGTGGATCTCTAGAGGAGCTGGTCAGTGAAGCCACCTTCTGGCTTGGGGACTGGGACAGATGGGTGATCCTGGGGGCAGACGCCCAGGGCTGTGCCTCTAGCTTACTGGGCTGTCCCTGGGCAGCTGGCAGTTGGGCCCCGAGGGTCTCTGCGGGCAAGGTCCTCCTGGTTCTGGAGCCCCAGGCCAGGCTAAGAGAAAGAGCAGGTCTTTCGGGAACTGGACCAGGGGTGTGCTGGAGACAGCCAAGATGCCTGCCATCGGCCGGCCTGGATCAGAGTCCTGGAGGCAGGAGCGACACGTGCGGTGGTGGGTGGGCCCGAGGCTGCTCCAGGCCTGGCTGCAGCTGGTGCACACAGCTCTGCCCTGCCTTCCCTGCAGCCTGCCAAACAGATCGTTGTCATCACGCTCAGCCTCCGGGGAGGTGAGGTCAGAGCAGAGGCTGTGGGCAGGGGAGGCAGGCAGGAATGAGGCAGACTGTTGGGGACTGTGTTTTCCTTGCCCTGCTCTTCCCTGAGCCACCTCCCAGAAAGCAAGGAGTGACAGGGGACCGTTGTCTGGCTCTGCTGTTAGCTGGCGCTGGGAGCATCTGGCCCACCTCTCCTTGTGGGTGAGCACACAGAGGCAAGGGTCCTCCCAGGTCACACAGCCAGCCATGGCTGGCCTCGAATTAGAACTGAGGGCTTGGGACCCCTCACTCAGTGCTCCCCGACCACCCCACCACCACTTCCTGGCTCTGCCCTGGTTTCCTGCGTGGCCTGGTGTACAACACTTTTAACTGCTTGGAGGACCTGTCCCCCATCTGTGTAATGGGGAGGGGACAGAAGGTCTCCAGCCTTCATGGGGTGCTCACTCTGCTCTTCCTCTTTCGGGGTCATTTCTTCATACTTCCTGCAGCCAGAGTTCTGTGATCAAAGAGGAAATAGCACATAGGGGTACCCCTCTAACCTCCACGAAGGCACCCATCCCAGCAACATGGAAAAGCCTCGACTGGAAAGACTTGAAACGACCTCATTCCTTCCATCTCACTCACATCCACTTAGTGAGCACCTCCGGTGTGCCTGGGTGTGGGTCGGAGGAAGCCGGAGCTCAGTCCAGTGAGACAGGTCATGCCATGTGCTCAGGGCTGTGCTGGGGGACGCAGGGCGGGGTGGGGGCGCCCCTCCCCGCAGAGCTTTCCTGGGCCTGGCTCTGATGCTTCAAGTGCCACGTCCAGTGCATGGATTCCAGAGAGTCGGGCCGCCTGGGCTCTGTCCTATTTTTGCCCACAACTTGCTGTGTGACTTTGGGCAAGTACCTCTGCCTTGAGGCCTCAGTTTCCCCAACCAGGACGGCTCAGGGGAGAGCATTCTGGGGCTCTGCTGGGGGGATCTCTGCAGGAGTATGTGACTCGTTCCTTCCCCCGCTCCCGTAGGCTGGGGTCACAAACATAACGCCCTGTAGGGAGTAAAGGTGAGAAGAGTGGGAGGCAGGGCACTGGTGTGACCCCATGGTGGTTTCAGGGGGTTGTTGCCATGGGGAAGATGGGCCAGGGTTTCCACGGCTGTGGATAGTTCAAGAGCAATTGGAAATGTGCATTTTTACGTTAAGCCTCTTGATCATTCAACACTGGAACCTAATGCAAAATAATTTAGAAACACTGCGTGTGCCGACCTCACCAGGATCTGTACTCCCCCCACCCCACTGGCAACCTGTGGCCTGACTTTGGGGTGATGAGGTCACATCCCAGGGTGCAGAGCCCAGGAGCCCTGTCAGTTAAACACAGCGTGGTGTGAACGAGGTAACAAGCTTCTCGTGGGCTCTGGAAGGGGAGAAAGACGGGACCCCAGCCTGGGTCTTGGCAGGGCCGGGGCGGGCTGCAGCCAGGGATGCCCCATCCCTCAAAGGGACCTGGGCCAACACCGGACCCTGTTTGACAGGCAGACAAGAGGCCAGCGGAGGGCAAGGCTGGCAGCCCGCTCAAGGGCCGAATGGTGACCTCGTGGCGGATGCCGGGGGACCGGCCCACGCTGTTCAACCCGCTCCTGCTGTCCCTGGGGGTCCTCAGATGGCAAAGGGTAGGCTGGCTCCAGTGGGGACAGAGGGGCAGGGAGGGGAGGCTGGGCTAGTCAGAGACCAGGCAGTGGGGGCTGAGGGGGATTCGGGGCCATAGGAAAGAGGGGAGACCCGAGCTCCTGTGCTCCCCTGGACCCTGCAAGTGTGTGGGTCTCCCACCTCCAGAAGAGCTGGGCTCAGGGTCAGGGTGACTGAATCACTCACACCACCAAAGCTTCCAACTGGCAGCTTCTCAGCAGCCCTGGGCAGGGGAGAGGGGAGGACGGGCCTGCAAGGGGCTCTGGGATTGCAAAGTGTGTCTCAGACCTGGGCCCGAGCCAGCTTCACAAACATCTGGCCTTACGTAACCCATCCTTTGCCCAGAGAGGGCTGTCAACATTCAGGCCTCTGGTTGGGGTTTCCTCCAAAGCAGGGAGGGGACACAGCTGTGACTCTCCCGCTTGCCCCCTTTGCAGGAGAGAGGGGCTTTGCCATCTCCAGGGGCCACAGGCATGTGGGGTCTCCTGTGGTAGCAGGTTGACTGCACATTCTCCGCGGGCTCTGGCCCAGCGCTAGGCGGGGCGCCTTTGAAGCGGTGTGCCACTTCCCAGACGAGGGCTGAGGCTCAGGGAGGCGAGGGACCTGCCTGGAGTTACTCCCTGGGGTGCAAAGCTGCCGGTTTTCCTCATTTCCAGATGACAGAAGGGGTGCGAGCCTGGCTGCCACAGCTGTCTTTTGGGGACAAATCTAAGATGACTCCCAGGGCTCAGATCAGGACACATGAGGGGGGAACCAGCAGTTAGCGTAATGGCTATGTCGCTGGACTCCCATGTAGTCGACTGCGGTTCGTGTCCTGAACCCGGTGGCTTAAAACTCACGCCGGGCGCATGTGCGTGCGTGCCCAAGATCCCGAGAGGAGAATGGAGGAGAAGGGATTGCAGTGTGGCCATCCCCCCTAGGAGGTGATTTCTCACTTTCTGTCTCTCTGTCTCTCTCTGTTATGCCGAAAACCTCGCCAAAAAAAAAAAGGACGCATGAGGGGAGGGTCACCCAAACATTAACTTTTTATTTACTTCTTTTTTCTTTGTTTCTGCTAGACGCACATGCACTCATCAGAGAGAAAGGGAAAAAAGAACACACTCCCCATGGGGAATGGCCACACCACAATCCCTTCTCTTCCACCTCTCCCTGCTTTTGGGATTTGGGGCACACACACACACGTACCCAGCATTTCTCAAGCTGCCAGGTCTGGGACTTGAAAGCCATGGTCAGCCAGGTGGGCTCGTGCTGCCTTACCTCCCAGGCCACAGAGGCGGCCCTTCATCTACTTTACTAGCGTTTACGTCCTCCATGAGCAAGACAGCTAGAGCCAGAGCCAGAGGCCGCAGCTCTAGCAGGGTCTTGATATCACAATCCGCCCCTTGTTTTTTCTTTTCTTTTTTGAGAGATTTTTGCTATGGGGGCGCATGCACTCACTGGAGAGAAAGAGACAGAAAGTGAGAACTCACCCCCCCAATCCCTGGGGATGGCCACACTGCAATCCTTTCTCCTCCATTCTCTCAGAACCTTGGGCACGCTCATGCACCCAGCATGAGTTTCAAGCTGCCAGGTCCAGGACTTGAACCGCAGTCGGCCATGTGGGAGTCCAACGCCATAAGTACGATGCCACCTGCTGGGCCCTCCACCCCCATGTTCAGGCAGCTCTGGATCAGGGAGGTTTTAGATGTGAACCCAGAGCCTTCCTAGGTGGGTGAGCCTGGCAGAACATCGTGTTTTACACCGTGCCATCATCCAGCCCTGCAAACACTAACACGCCTGACCACTTCCTCACTCCCTCTCTGCCACTCTTTGGGGGTTAAGGCACAGAGGGTGATCAGGCAGACACGGTTACTGGACAGGGAGGTACCTTTGGTCATGAGCAGGAATTGCCGTATCAGACTAAATAAAGGTCACCCCCACCCAGCAGGTCTGGCGGGAGGGGGCAGGAACATCCTCGCTCGAGAGAAGTAGGGAAAAGCGCTCTAGGGGAGCGATGGGGGTGCTGGCCAGCCGTTACCGCACGCCACCGTGGGCCCGGTCCGCGCGGGGCAGGCCTGACGGCCGGCTCAGTTAGCTTCATATCACCCATCAAGCTCAGAGAAGGAAAGCCATTTGTCCTGGGTCACACAGTGGACAAGGGGCAGAGCTGAGACGGACCCCTGCTCTGGCTGACCTCAGAACCAAGTGTGATAGCACCCCTCACCTTGCTGCCGTGTGTCCTGACCTCTCTCAGCCCTCCCGTAGCCCTCAGGGTTGTCACAGATTGTCCCCATTACACGGACGTGACAACCGGGGCATGGCGAGTCTGGCTACAGTTGTTTTCTCACCTAGGAATGAGGAAAATCAGGAGCTAGGACGGAACTGTCAGTGGAGCCTCCCAGAAAGGCACTCAGAGTAGCTTCGAACATCTCTCCATCTTCCTAGTGAAACTGGCTCAAGGCAAGAGCCCCGGTGTGAGCTTGGGTTCTGTCTCTGCCCCTAACTTGCTGTGAGCTCTGGGCCACAGCCTGCCTTCTGAGCCTTACTTCACTAGAAGAATGGCTGGAGACGGGGAACTCTGAAGTTTGGTGTTCCCCAGTTTAACTCACTCCTGGGCCCCTGAGGCTGTGCCATCTCTGTCCCGTGGGCGAGCTGTGGTTCCTTCAACTGTGCACTCGTTCATGTGACCAATGTCTGCTGAGGACCGACTGTGGGTGGAGGCCCTGGGCTGGCCTCCACGATATGGACGAAAACCATCCATCCCATCCCCAAGAGCGCAGTGAGAACTCCTACACGCACCTCATTGCTTTGGTGGGGGGACGTGCAGATGCAGGGAGCACCAGGCAGGGAGTTTCTAAATCAGCTGGGGGCACCCTGGCTTCCTCTGGACTGAGACATGAGGGGAAGGAGGGATTTTCCAGGTAAACAAACATCTGGAGGGGCAGAAGGGGAAAGAGAGGATAAGTATACCAGGATATGTGTTGGGGTGCGTGAGACAGAAGAGAGCGGAAGGCAGCAGACGACAGGTGTGGTCAGGTGGTACAACGGACCCGGCTTATCCCGGGAATTCCTGGTACTGCAGCATCGCATAGCCATGCATGTGAAATGCACCTGTAAGGATGAAGGCAGTGGGCCAAGATAGTCGCTGACTGCCCAGAGCAAGAGTGGAGAGCTGGGGCCAGCAGGGATGTGGAGGTTAAGATGCTAGATCCCATATGGCCAGCTTTGCAGTTCAAGTCCCAGACCCAGCAGCTTGGGAATCACGCCAGGCACGTGTGCATAGGTGCCCAAAATCTCAAGAGGAGAGTGGAGGAGAAGGGATTTCAACATGGCTATCCCTGGGTGGGGATGGGAGAGAGGGAGAGCTGAGTTTTCACTTTCCCTCTCTCTTTCTCTCTCTCTCTCTGTCTCTCTCTGGTGAGTACATATGCCCTGTAGAAAGGAAGGAAGGAAGGAGAAAGGAAGAAAAAGAAGAAAAGGATGGAGAGCTGGCCAGCCTGTGCCTGGTGCCTAAGGCAGCTGGATGCCACATGACTGGATCTCACATAAGTCCCAGACCTAGTGGCCTGACGAATACACCGGGAGCCTGCGCAAGCATGCCCAAAATCCCCAAAGGAGGGAGGGATGGAGAAGGGACTGGTATGAATATAGCCCGTGGGAGAAGTGCTTGCTCACTTTCTTTCTGGTGAGCACACTCACCCTCTGGCAAAAATGTTAAAGGAAGGAAGGAGGGAAGGAGAGCTGAACTATCGGCACTCGTAAAGTACTGAAGCTGGTCTGGTTACTGCGTCCAGGGTACTAGAAAGGGCATCCCAGAGGCCAGGCAGCCAGAGAGGAGGCTGGCGCTGTTAGGTACCAGGCCCTTGGTGAAGGTGAGGTCTTCTGTCTGTTAGCTGACTTTTCCAAGGCCTGAATGCCAGAGTGAAAGCAGAGGCAGGGTGCAGAAACAGCCCCTGGTGCAGAGGGCTGGCATCTAGAGGAACATGGCTTACCCTTGGCCTCCTTCTTCAAGGCCGAGGAACCCCTAGCAGGAAATGCTGGGGAAGATCCTCAGCTCCCTGGGGGCCTCCTTTCGTTGTCTGTGAAATGGGGATGGTAATTATAGGCGTAATAATTTTTGAACCCGAAACTGAGGTGGCAGGATCACTGAAATGACAATTCCAAGTTCCCTTGCACCCTCTCATCGTTTTAAGTTGACTAGGGGTAAGGATGCCGTTCTAGGTCCTTTACTCTGTTCAATACTTAATCCTTATGGCAGCTTCAAGAGGTAAAGCTTTATCCCATTTTACAGAGGGCAAAATCGAGGCCGAGAAGTACCTTGCTTAAGGTAAGGCAGGCTTTGAATCACTACGCCACGCGAGTTATCGCGGTCCCTCCTCAGCTGCAGAACTCAGATGAGTTCAGGCGGAGGAAGAGCCTCTGACAAACCGCCAGATGCGCTGGGAACACGAGCCACAGGTGTATGTCCTCAAGCCCAACAGGAAATTCCTCACTTTAGAAGATCCGCCTACGAGGCGGGGCATTTGGGGAAATCCCTACCATTTGAGACCTTTGTGCACAGGTTACTTGCCAGGAATTCTGTCTCGTCTTCCTGTGTGACTTGGGCAAGTCAGCTCACCTCTCTAAGCCTCCGTTTTCCCTAGTAAAATGGGGACAAGACTCCCTTCTCAGGTCTGTGGTGGGGACGAAAAGTCGATAGCATAGGTAAAGAGCGGGGCTCGGAGAGACCGCTGCGTCGTCAGTACTGGGTGCTCTGCCCACGTCCTCCTTAAAACGAGACGCCGAACCCTAACCGATCCAGCACTAGGTGCGGCGGCTGAGGAAGTGAGCTGGGGCCCGGGCGCTCAGGGGGCCACGCCCCGCGCGGTGGCCGGACGGAGTCACCTGCACGCCGGGCCCTTCCTTCCTCCTGCGCGCCGGCGGCCAAAGCCCAGCCCGCCCTCGACCCACCACCGCCCTCGACCCACCACCGCCCTCCGCCCCCATCCGCCCGCGCCGGCCGCCCCAGCGCCCGTCCCATCCCGGCAGGCCCCGCCTCCGGCCCGGCTCCCGCCCCCCCTGGGGCGCCCCGCGGCCCC
>NW_006204055.1:87740-88185 GCF_000334495.1 Tupaia belangeri chinensis
CGCCGCGGAGCCCGGCCCGAGAGCCCCTTCCACCTTCCTAACTCCTGCTCCTGCCGCCCCGGGCCGCCGCCATGACGGTGAGTGCCCCCTGGGGGCAGCGCTTCCGAGGCCCCGCCAGACCCGCAGCCTCCTCGCAGGAGCCCGGGCGACCCGAGAAGGGAACTAGCCGCCCCGGGCACTCGCTTCTCGCTTTTGTGGCACTGGTCACGGACGGATTCGGGGCGACCCCTCCCACCTAGCCACCAACTCCCTCGGTGAAGACCCCATTCTCCCGAGCTGCCAGGGCGCCCACGGCTCTGGGCCACGGAAGCAGGGATGGACCTGGCGAGTCTGCAGTCTCGCTCGGGGCTGGGAGAGGCGCTGCCTGGCTCGGATAGATTGCGACGACCGGTCCTCGGAAAGGGGGCCGCCGACGGGCCACTGGCCCGAGGTCGGGGGGGTGGCA
>NW_006204055.1:88840-95889 GCF_000334495.1 Tupaia belangeri chinensis
CGCCGAGGGGCCACTGGCCCGAGGTCGGGTGGGTGACAAGAGGCCGGTCCACCCCTCCCCAAGGTCTGGGAGCCCATCCCGGACGCCTGAAGCGACGGGATAACGTGTTCTCCCAGATCTGCCACTTCTCAGCGACGCTGGGGCCTTGGGTGGGGCGAGCCCGGGAGTGGGGGTGGCCGGCACAATGGCAGGGTTTGCCTTTCTCTTGGGGTGAGCTCTACCCAAGCTCCATCGATTTCTGCGCCATAATTATCATACCGAGCTTCACAGCGAGTTGGCGGTTTTTCCCATGTCATAGGTAAACCGAGGTTTGCAGAGGTGAGTAGGTGAGTTGTGCAGGGCAATCCGGAGTGTAAGGAAGGGAAGGCGGCGCTCCTTTCAAGATCCGTCTGGGACTGCTTTTGATTGCCGGCTAGCAGTGCCTAGGGAAGCTCTGACAGCCTGGTGACCCTTCTAGGATTGGGGAAGGTTGGGGGGTGTGTGTGTCCCTGGTGAGGAGAGGGCTGGGCTTCTGGGGGTGTGGCTTGTGGGGCCCCTGCCCCTGTGAGAGAGATGACCTGGCTGCACTGCCTGGACTTCCTCGGCCTCCGCACATCCTGCCACCTCCCTGCTGGCCCTTCCTGTCATCCGCAGCAGCCTCCCCTTCCCCCATGGAGCAGAGGGGGTGAAGGGGAGCTGAGTCAGTGTCCTGGGGCCAGAGGGGGTGGATGGCTATATTACCCACTGGGTTCCTGTCAACAAGTGCTTGCTTTCAGGTTAGCAGATTTTTTTTTTTAGAGAGTTTTGTTATAGAACATGTGCGCTCACCAGAGAGACAGAAAATGAGAATCACCCCCAGAGTATGGCTATGCCACAATCCCTTTCCTCCACTCTTGGGATTTTGGGCACACATGTACATGCACCGGTGTGAGTTTTAAGCCTCAGGGCCCAGGACTCAAACTGCAGTCTACTGTGTGGGAGTTCAGCTACATAACCATTATGCCATCTGCTGGTCCCTTCGTCAGCAGATTTGATCCT
This sequence comes from Tupaia belangeri chinensis, assembly GCF_000334495.1. NCBI lineage: Eukaryota > Metazoa > Chordata > Mammalia > Scandentia > Tupaiidae > Tupaia > Tupaia belangeri. The sequence goes on from NW_006204055.1 coordinate 89,858, forward strand.
TAAGGTGAGCGATAATGTCCCCATCAAGCAGATGGGGACACTGAGGTGCAGAGAGGTGAAGTAACAGGCCCCAGGTGATGCAACTGGCCTCAGGCTGAGCCAGAATTTGTCTCCAGTCTGTCCCAGTTTTCTTTACTAGGAGAGAGAGGCCACGTACCCAGTCCCTCTCCTGTGGCAGGCATGCTGAGCAGGCTAAGAATGCAGGACACGTTATGTGCGGTGTGGGAGGAGGGCTTCCCAAGGAGGTGTACTGTCATTGTAGGACTTTGTGGACTGGGGGGAGGTCAAAGCATTCTGGGAAGGAGCAGCTTGGACAAAGTGGTGGTCATTGTCTAGAGAGTGGCAAGAACTTTGAGAAGGAGCCTGGGACCACAGAGGGACATAGGGGGAGGGAATACAGTCTGGGCTTTGGGCCAGTTGGGAGCCATGGAAGGCTTTGGAGCAGAGAGGAGGCTCCTCATCACAATAGCAGTGTCCACTGGGTTCATCCCGGTCACCGTTCAGATCTGAGTCTGTCTCCTTTCTCCCCACACCTTCCTCACCCCTCTGACCCCATCCACCAGGCTCAGGAACCTGTGTAAGCAAGTGGCACAGGTGCTTGCTGTGAGTGGGCACGTGCTTAGCGGCTTCAGGGAGCTGGGGACCCTGGGGCCAGGCCCGGAGTTGCACCCTCTGCCTCCTGAGGTCAGCCCCAGTGCAGCGGAGCCCCTGGACCTGGGGAGCCCTGCAGCCCCATCCCCAGCCTCTGCCGGGCAGCAAATTATACACTCGTTCATTTGTTTACTGTCTGCCTCCCTCCTGAGATCCTCAGGGCAGGGCCACTGCTCTCCTTCATGCTGGTTCCCGGCCTAGAACAGCGCTTAGTGCCTAAAATTCTCTTCCTATAGACACTCCCTGAGCCCCTGGGGAAGGCCTGTGCTAGGTCCAGGGCGAGCAGCTTGTGCCTGACCGAGCTGTATCTGGTCCAGCCTGCAAGGGACAAGGAGTGGCCTCAGGACACTCATGGATATGGCAGAGGCCGCTCCTCCAGGCTGTGTGTGTGTGGGGTGGCCCAGGGGGCATGCTATGTGGGAGGTGGCCATGAGGCCAGTTCTTGAGTCATGAGCAGGGGCCTGCCTGGCCCCCAAAGAGGAGGAAGCTGCAGGCTCAGGCAGAGGACACAGGCATGTGTGAAGGGCCCGGAGTCCTGGTGTGGGGGCTTGGTGAGAACTGTGTGGTATGAACATGGGGCCCTCAAGCTGGATGGGCAGGCCAAGGCTTTCGGTCACCTTGAGGCAGCTAGACTTTGTTTTGAAGCATCCCTGGACAGGCAGGTGACACTAGACCTACTTGAGTGGGTCCCCCTGTCGGAGTGTGCTTGGAGGGGACTGTGGCCATGGTCCAGGAGGGAGACAGGGCTGACCTGTGGCCATGGTGGGTGACTGAGAGAGCCTGGCAGTGCTCCTAGAAGGGCAAAGGAGAAACCGAGCCTCCTGCAGGTGGGGAGAGCTAGAGCTGATGGTGAAGGTGTGATGGGAGAGGTTTAGATGATCAGACCTTTTAACCCTGGAAGCGGGTGTCCCTGCCAGAGGGCTTAAAAACCCCATTGGTGGGGCTAGCTGATGATGTGATGGTTAAGGCAGCCGGATTCCACATGGCTGACTTCACAGTTCAGTCCCTGACCCGGCATCTTGAAAATCACACTGTGTGTGCACACATGTCCAAAACCTTGAGAGGAAGTGAAGGAGAAAGAATTGTGGTGTGGCTATTCCCCTGGGGGTGATCCTCACTTTTCCCCTCTCTTGCTCTCTTTCCCACAAGCACATGTACCCTACAGCAAAAAAAAGAAAAGAAAAAAAAAAGAAAAGAAAGTTCATTAGTGCCTCCTCCCCCGAAGGTGGCCATGCCACGTTGTGTCTGTGCCGGCCTCTGGAAGGTCACTGGGCCCCACTGGGTGTGGCACTTCGGGCCTCTGGGAAGTTCTGGAAGGACAGGACCCTCGTCACTGCCACATCAGGCAGCCAGAGCTCGGGGGGTGGGGGTGGGGGTGGGGTGGGGTGTGTGTGTGACGTCGAAAGGTCATGGGGGCACCTTAGCCCTCAGGCCCCTGCCATTCCTCCTGGGAGGCTTGTCACCTTACCAGGCCTCTGGCTGATCTACCTGACCCAGACTGATGCTGTGGCATCTACACAGCCTTCCTAGGGGCTCCACCTACGTCTGCCTGGTGATGCCAGCCCCTGGAGCCGAGGAAGCCAGACTCTTTGGGGACAGGTGGGCGTGGGGGACTAAATTCCTCACAGGAATTTAGACCAGGGAGGGAGAAGCGGGTAGGTATTTATTCAGCAAGCTCTCCCTGAGGCCTGCTGTGGCCAGGCTCCATGCCAGGCCTAGGGTCACTGGAGGCCCCAGTCCGAGGGGAAGTGGAGCCAGGTGTGGCCACCGGTCTTCAGTCTCAGCCTGGAGCCGCCTGGGCAGCCTCCACACAGATGAGAGATGGATGGGCAGGACCGACAGCCCCAGGGTTGTCCAGCTCTGCTGCTCGTATGGTATGATCCCCTCCCTCTGACAGGTATTCTGGGAGGAGCAGAGATGCAGTGGGCAGGTGGGACAGGGATGGGACGCGGCCACCAGCCTGCTAGGGTTCTCCCTCCCCACCAGATGCCTGCGATGTTTCTGGGTGCTGCTGCCTCAAGTCCCTCTTGGTCTTCCAATTCTCCGCTTTCTCCACTTGGGGAGGAAGAAAACAGGGCTCCCTGTGAGAAGGGCAGGTCAGGGGAGGTGGCCAGGTAAGGTGGCTCTGGTTTCCTGCTGCCGCTGTCACTGCCCACCCCAGTGAGCCTTGCCACCCGCTCCCTCCTTGCAACCAGACACCTTGGCCTGGTGAGCCCGATGTAGGTGCTGATAGGTGGGCTCAGAGCCATGGCAACAGGTGGCCGCCTCCTTGCCTCCTCCCCTGCTCCGGCCGCTCTCCTGACAGGGCAGGCGCTGAGACTGCAAAGGGACAGGACTCAGATGAGATGGGTCCTCCGAGTGGGCAGGGAGGGTCTGTTGGCTGGTGCCCACCAGGAGGGCATGGTCAGGAAAACGCCAGGATGAGTGGCCTCCTCGTCTAGCCTGGGCAGGAGCGCCTAGCTCCCAGGCATCCCTGGGACATGCTGCAGCTCAGAGCCCCCAGGTCCCGGGGCTGTGCTCCCATAGGCAGCGCCCGGCAGGTAGGGCTTGCCTGGGCTGAGATGCCATTGCCCTGGCCTTCTCAGAGATCTAGGGGGGACCAGAGGGCTTCTTACCCCAGCCAGGGCCTGGCTCTGCCTGTTAGGGTCTCCAGGTTGGTGGTGGGGGCAGGACTGACTGGACCACGGGAGGTCCGGTGGGCAGAAGGTAGGCAGGCTTTTTCCTGGCAGGTCACCTGGGCCCTGGCAGAGATGGACAGTCTGCTTGGCTCTCTGGTCCGGGCTGTCCTCTGGCTCTCTCAGGGTCTCGTTATGCACAGTGTGCTCCTGGCCCTCTACGCGGGGTAAGGAAGGCCAGTGGAGGTGGCAGACCTCTGCGGTGGAGGCACCAGCACCTCCGACCTCTTGGCCCACAGAGAACACATTTGTTGGGGAAGGAGCCAAGGCTGCCTCTGTGGTCTGCTTGGATCTGGGCGGGGGTACCTGAACCCTTAGCCCTGTCTACTGGCTTCCCAGGACCTCAGTCTTGCAGGACTTGGGGCAGTGTGGCACGGTTCCCCCGCCCCTCGCCCCGGCTGGCTCTTGCCGGGCCTGACTCACCTGCCTGCTCCTCTCCCCTAGCCCGACCTGCTCAACTTCAAGAAGGGATGGATGTCCATCTTGGATGAGCCTGGAGAGGTAGGAGGGCTGAGGGGACGGAAGGAGGTTGCTTGTCCACTGCAGGGCCCTCTAGGCTGTCCTGGCAGGGACTGGGAGGGGGCTCGGGAGGGTTTCTTGTCTACTCACAAAGAGGGCCTGCACTGTGGGGTGAGGGGTGAGGCTGTCGGCTCGGCCTCCTGGGGAAGTCTGCAGTCTGTGAAAGTCACTGGGCTGGAGGTCTCTTGGCCCCTCACATCCCAGGCCCTGCCCTCACCAAGAGCCCCGAGGCCCCCCCCCACCTCAAGTGACTCTATCTGGGGACCCAGGGTTTCGGCTGGAAGGGACCTGAGACGTGTAGATTCGTAAAGATGCCAGTACGGGGTGGGCTCAGAGCACAGGCGCTGCAGCCCCCACTGGAACCCACTGGCCAAGTCCCAGCGCCCCTAAATCTCAGTGGCCACACCTGTGACATGGCAGGACGGATAGCGATGGTCCTTTCCGGAGCAGATAACTGAGTCACAGAAACCAGTCATGTAAAGGACCCCCCAGCCCCTGGAACTACTGGGGCTCAGCCAGTGACCCTCCCCTTCCTCTGCCACATCTGTCTCTGGAGCCAGAGGGGACAGTGGCTGTTTCATCAGCTCTGCCCTTTTGGCTGGAGCCTGGAGCCTGGAGCCTGGGAGCTAAAGCATACTCCCTGCCCAGCAGCCCAGGAGGGGGTGCCTCCCCACCTCTGCCCTGCATGTGCCTGCGGCTAGGGCCTGCGTGCAGCCCACATGCCGGGGAGGGCTCGGTGCCAGAGGGAACCTCATTGTGCTTCCTGCCCACATGTTCTAGTCCCTCCAGCTGTGGCCTTCCATCCCTGCAGCCTGCCCGCCTGTCCCCTCGTGGCTGCTCTCCAGGCTGACACTTCCCAGCCTCGCCACCCAGGGTCCCCGGAGGGCAGAGGGATTGTGGGCCCCGCCCAGAACTGGCTGTTGCTCATCCTTTTTCACAGGGGTTTGGAATGTCCAAGCTGGAGGGGCCCTGGGAGCTCAGCCAGCCCAGCCCTGGGTGCACAGGCAGGGGACGGGCCCACGAGGTGGCGATTAATCCCAGGCCTGGCAGTACCTGGGCAGATCCAGGCCTAGACCTTGGGGTGCCTGAGGCCCCCGAGGCACCACCCAGCTCCCATCTCAGACAGTCAGAGACCAGGCCTGGAAGGGCCAAACACATTGTCAGTGTTTGCCCTAGCTCACTGAGAGGCAGTGGGGTCCTGAGCTCAGTCCCCCGAGTAAGAGCAGAATGGCACTAGGAGCGCCAGTCTTCTAGAACAGTCCCCAACTATTGATGCCTGTCCCTATGCAAGTGCCGTGAAAGATGTACTAGGGAGGCTTAGGGACTTGTTAGCAGCCCTGCTCGACAGGTGAGAAGACGCACTCGAAGAAGTGGAGACACTTTCCTAAAGGCACACAGCTAGCAGGGAACAGTCCCGACCTAGCCCTCAGATGCTAAAACTGTTCCCCGGGGGGCAGGAGAAAAGAAGTGTACCCTTGAAAACTGACCATCTTCCTGAGGAAAGAGAACCAAGTACTGGAAGCAGCAAATAGCACGGGCAGAGCTTGGAGCTGTGGAGGAAGCTAGGAGGACCGGCGATGGGCGACGGGCAACGGGCAACGTGCACGGGCCCTGCCGGTGTGAGGACCTTGGCTGGCACTCCAGCACAGAGGCCAGAAGCCAGAGGTGGGCTGAGCCTGGCGTGTGTATTATCACGCTGTCGTGGGGCCAGCAGGTGACATAGTGGTTCAGATACTGGACTCCCACATGGATGACCACACGGTTTGAGTCTCGGACCAGGTGACTTGAAAAATCACTCCAGGCACGTGTGCGTGCCCCAAATCCCTAGATGAGAATGGAGGAGAAGGGATTGCAGCATGGCCACCACCCCGGGGGTGATTTCTCACTTTTCCTCTGTCTCTGGTGAGTGCATGCACCCTATGGCATAAAACTAAAATGAACAAACAAAAAATATCAGACTGTCTGGTGCCCCCCGCCTGCCCCATGTGTCCTACCAGCCTGAGCTAGGGTGGAGCTGAAGCTAGGGTGGAGCTGAAGGTGCCCAAGTTGTAAGTCAGGTGTGCAGATGAGCGCACCTTCACGCTGACACACCTCAAGTGACTCTATCTGGGGACCCAGGGTTTCGGCTGGAAGGGACCTGAGACGTGTAGATTCGTAAAGATGCCAGTAAGGGGCGGGCTCAGAGCA
>NW_006204055.1:96337-104083 GCF_000334495.1 Tupaia belangeri chinensis
CCGGCTGTGCCCTCCCATCCTTGCAGCGTCCCCGCCTGTCCCCTCGTGGCTGCTCTCCAGGCTGACACAAGGCCTGGCGCCCTGCCAGTGACCCCTTCCCAGCCTCCCCACCCAGGGTCCCCGGAGGGCAGAGGGATTGTGGGCCCCACCCAGAACTGGCTGTTGCTCATCCTTTTTCACAGGGGTTTGGAATGTCCAAGCTGGAGGGGCCCTGGGAGCTCAGCCAGCCCAGCCCTGGGTGCACAGGCAGGGGACGGGCCCACGAGGTGGCGATTAATCCCAGGCCTGGCAGTACCTGGGCAGATCCAGGCCTAGACCTTGGGGTGCCTGAGGCCCCCAGAGCACCATCCAGCTCCCATCTCAGACAGTCAGAGACCAGGCCTGGAAGGGCCAAACACATTGTCAGTGTTTGCCCTAGCTCACTGAGAGGCAGTGGGGTCCTGAGCTCAGTCCCCCGAGTAAGAGCAGAATGGCACTAGGAGCGCCAGTCTTCTAGAACAGTCCCCAACTATTGATGCCTGTCCCTATGCAAGTGCCGTGAAAGATGTACTAGGGAGGCTTAGGGACTTGTTAGCAGCCCTGCTCGACAGGTGAGAAGACGCACTCGAAGAAGTGGAGACACTTTCCTAAAGGCACACAGCTAGCAGGGAACAGTCCCGACCTAGCCCTCAGATGCTAAAACTGTTCCCCGGGGGGCAGGAGAAAAGAAGTGTACCCTTGAAAACTGACCATCTTCCTGAGGAAAGAGAACCAAGTACTGGAAGCAGCAAATAGCACGGGCAGAGCTTGGAGCTGTGGAGGAAGCTAGGAGGACCGGCGATGGGCGACGGGCAACGGGCAACGTGCACGGGCCCTGCCGGTGTGAGGACCTTGGCTGGCACTCCAGCACAGAGGCCAGAAGCCAGAGGTGGGCTGAGCCTGGCGTGTGTATTATCACGCTGTCGTGGGGCCAGCAGGTGACATAGTGGTTCAGATACTGGACTCCCACATGGATGACCACACGGTTTGAGTCTCGGACCAGGTGACTTGAAAAATCACTCCAGGCACGTGTGCGTGCCCCAAATCCCTAGATGAGAATGGAGGAGAAGGGATTGCAGCATGGCCACCACCCCGGGGGTGATTTCTCACTTTTCCTCTGTCTCTGGTGAGTGCATGCACCCTATGGCATAAAACTAAAATGAACAAACAAAAAATATCAGACTGTCTGGTGCCCCCCGCCTGCCCCATGTGTCCTACCAGCCTGAGCTAGGGTGGAGCTGAAGCTAGGGTGGAGCTGAAGGTGCCCAAGTTGTAAGTCAGGTGTGCAGATGAGCGCACCTTCACGCTGAGTACGCGGGTCACCAGCACACAGACCAAGAAATAGGCTCTACCCCGAGCTCTGGAGCCAGCCCCAGCTTCCTGCCTACTCCAGGGCACCTCTGGCCCTGGCCACTGTGGTCATCAGAGGGCGTAAGGAAAGGACTCCGACGCTCTGGCCCATTTAGTCCCTGACTTGCTGGGCAAGAGACCTTGCGAGGTCACAGCCCTCCTGATCCACACTGGCCGCCTTCAGGAGCTGCCTGAGGGCACAGTGGGTAGAGGACTCTGAGGAGGGAGAGGAAGGGTGTGCTGAGGAGGAGCTGCCAGCCCGTTTCACAGGTGCTCACCCCACAGCCTGGGGAGGGGACGGAGGGGCCATGTTTGGATCTACGTCCTGCTGTGTGCTAAATGCTTGCCCCAGCAGCTGCCAGGACACCCGCAGAACCGCACACAGGCTTCCATCCTGCCCTCCGCTGCCTCTCCCCCCGCTCAACAGGCAGGGGACGGGCCCACGAGGTGGCGATTAATCCCAGGCCTGGCAGTACCTGGGCAGATCCAGGCCTAGACCTTGGGGTGCCTGAGGCCCCCAGAGCACCATCCAGCTCCCATCTCAGACAGTCAGAGACCAGGCCTGGAAGGGCCAAACACATTGTCAGTGTTTGCCCTAGCTCACTGAGAGGCAGTGGGGTCCTGAGCTCAGTCCCCCGAGTAAGAGCAGAATGGCACTAGGAGCGCCAGTCTTCTAGAACAGTCCCCAACTATTGATGCCTGTCCCTATGCAAGTGCCGTGAAAGATGTACTAGGGAGGCTTAGGGACTTGTTAGCAGCCCTGCTCGACAGGTGAGAAGACGCACTCGAAGAAGTGGAGACACTTTCCTAAAGGCACACAGCTAGCAGGGAACAGTCCCGACCTAGCCCTCAGATGCTAAAACTGTTCCCCGGGGGGCAGGAGAAAAGAAGTGTACCCTTGAAAACTGACCATCTTCCTGAGGAAAGAGAACCAAGTACTGGAAGCAGCAAATAGCACGGGCAGAGCTTGGAGCTGTGGAGGAAGCTAGGAGGACCGGCGATGGGCGACGGGCAACGGGCAACGTGCACGGGCCCTGCCGGTGTGAGGACCTTGGCTGGCACTCCAGCACAGAGGCCAGAAGCCAGAGGTGGGCTGAGCCTGGCGTGTGTATTATCACGCTGTCGTGGGGCCAGCAGGTGACATAGTGGTTCAGATACTGGACTCCCACATGGATGACCACACGGTTTGAGTCTCGGACCAGGAGACTTGAAAAATCACTCCAGGCACGTGTGCGTGCCCCAAATCCCTAGATGAGAATGGAGGAGAAGGGATTGCAGCATGGCCACCACCCCGGGGGTGATTTCTCACTTTTCCTCTGTCTCTGGTGAGTGCATGCACCCTATGGCATAAAACTAAAATGAACAAACAAAAAATATCAGACTGTCTGGTGCCCCCCGCCTGCCCCATGTGTCCTACCAGCCTGAGCTAGGGTGGAGCTGAAGCTAGGGTGGAGCTGAAGGTGCCCAAGTTGTAAGTCAGGTGTGCAGATGAGCGCACCTTCACGCTGAGTACGCGGGTCACCAGCACACAGACCAAGAAATAGGCTCTACCCCGAGCTCTGGAGCCAGCCCCAGCTTCCTGCCTACTCCAGGGCACCTCTGGCCCTGGCCACTGTGGTCATCAGAGGGCGTAAGGAAAGGACTCCGACGCTCTGGCCCATTTAGTCCCTGACTTGCTGGGCAAGAGACCTTGCGAGGTCACAGCCCTCCTGATCCACACTGGCCGCCTTCAGGAGCTGCCTGAGGGCACAGTGGGTAGAGGACTCTGAGGAGGGAGAGGAAGGGTGTGCTGAGGAGGAGCTGCCAGCCCGTTTCACAGGTGCTCACCCCACAGCCTGGGGAGGGGACGGAGGGGCCATGTTTGGATCTACGTCCTGCTGTGTGCTAAATGCTTGCCCCAGCAGCTGCCAGGACACCCGCAGAACCGCACACAGGCTTCCATCCTGCCCTCCGCTGCCTCTCCCCTCGCTCACCACCACCTCTCTTTCCCAGTGGAAGAAGCACTGGTTTGTGTTGACGGATTCCAGCCTCAAGTATTACAGAGACTCCACTGCCGAGGAGGTGAGGCATCGGCAGGAGGGCTTCCTCTCCCCACTGGGTGCCCGTGGCCTGGTGGCCTGACTGGGTGGGTGAGTGGTTCTCCCCAGGGCCCAGGTGGACAGTGTGGGTCCTCCCGCTCCAGGCAGATGAGCTGGACGGCGAGATCGACCTGCGCTCCTGCACGGATGTCACGGAGTATGCGGTGCAGCGCAACTACGGCTTCCAGATCCACGTGAGGCTGCGTGCGGCTGGGCGGGGGTGGGCGGCATGACCGGCAGCCCCCGGGAGGTGTCCATGTTGAATATTGCTCCATGTCAAGACTGGCTCCTGTCGCTTGTTTACCTGAGACCCTGTCCTCAGGACCAGCAGAAGCGCAGGTGCCAGCACAGCGTATCTGGGAGGTCTCGGAGCCAGCAGGTCACTTCCCGGGCTGGTAGAGGGCAAGTTTCGTACCCTTTGCTTGCTCTATTCTCAAGACCTTAGGACCCACCTGGGAAGGAAGGAAAAGCCACCCTCCCTGGGGTCCACAGCAGGGAGGGAGCCATAGCACTGGCCACTTGACAACCTACCCCTGGGGTGGACTTGCAGACCAAGGATGCTGTCTATACCTTGTCGGCCATGACCTCAGGCATCCGGCGGAACTGGATCGAGGCTCTGAGGAAGACTGTGCGTCCAACTTCAGCCCCAGATGTCACCAAGTATGTGCTGGGCTGGGCCAGGGACTCAGGGAGACCCCTGCCTCCCTAAGTGGGGTTCTGTATTCCCCGGAGGGCAATGTGGTTGGACCTTCTGGGCCTAAGTTTCTCTGTCAGCAAATGGAGCGAGGGCAGTGAGCTTTGGCATCCATCCCGAAGTACATTGCAGGTTTGAGGCTTGACCTGCCATTCCTTAGAGCCCTCCCTGCCATGTCCTCAAGGAGCAGAAGGGGCCTGGCCTCTTAGCAGAAGATGCACGTGGGTCTGAGGCCCAGCCAGGTGGCTCTGCTTTCTCTATGCCATGTCTAAGCTTGTGTTAGGTGTGTGGGGGGTAGCTATGTTCTCTAGTGTCTGTGCATCCCCTCCTGGGTAGGGCACTCACTCCCTCTGGAGGCTGCATGGGTAGAGGGGCAGGAGGGCCATGATATTACCCTTCGATGCCCACGGGGGCTGACCAGCAGGAGCAGTCTGGTATTTACCAGGGCCGAGTACGGCCTCCCCAGCCTGGCCTCTCCCTGGCTATTCCGCCGCCTTAGGCCAGTGACTTTCTATCTTGAGCTCAGATTGCTCACCTGTCATGTTGCACCGTCCTGTCTGACACGTATGTGGGTGCACCTGGAGCCTCGGTGCACCCTGATGTGCTGTGGGGCTGGCTGTTGCAGCCCGAAACTCCAAACAGTGGCTTGGGCAAAACAGATGTTTACTTCCTTTTCCAGAATAGTGAGAGGTGGTTAGCCCGGCCTGTCGGGACAGCTCTGCGGCCCTCGGCTCATAACTTGACCTCTAGGTCAGAGGCAACTGCTTAGGCTTTCAGGGAGGCCTAGCCAGGAGCCAGGCAAGGGCTCACCAGCACCTGAAAGGAAGCCACCTCTCACCTGCACAGGAAGGATGGCTGCAGGGGACACTAAGAAGGGTCCGTTTTGGCTGGGTGATGACATCCCTCCTGTGGGAGCAGAGACCCTCCACAGCCGTTCAGAGCCGTGTCCTGTGCATCCACAGCCACTGTCTTCACCGTGTTGCTGGTGCCCCTGTGCATTCATTCCAGTACCCACCCTGAGCCTTCAGCCCCTGGTCTCATTCCTTGTTTTGTTTCATACTTTTTTTTTTCATACTTTTTTTTTAATTGCCAGAGGGAGTTTGCGTTTCCCATAGAGAGAGGGAGAGGGAGAAAGCACCCCCAATGGAACGTGTCATGTTCCATTTTTTCTCCTCCATTTCTCTATCCTGTCAGGGTTTTGGGACACATGCTCATGTGTGCTCAGTGTGTGTTTTATTTTTTTAAAAGAATTATTTTATTTTATCTAACTTTATTTATTTACTTATTTTAACTTGACCAGAGAGGGACAGGGTAAGTGAGCAAGCGAGCAAGTGAGAGAGAGAAAGAAGGAAAGTGAGATAGCAAGCCGCCAGGTTGGGACTCGAACCACAGTCGGCCATGTGGGAGTACAGTGCCCTTAACCACTATACCACCTATCGGCCCCAACACTCACTGTGGTTGTTAAGCCATTCTGACCAGGATTCAAACTGTGGTTGTCCATGTGGGATCCAGCTTCTCTTACCTACTGGGCTACAGGGCTGGTTCTTGTACTTCTTTATTTTTTTAAGTTTGTTTCTTATATGAGAGAGAGAGGTACCCCCATGCCATGACCCCTCCCAAGCCCATGCCCTGTAGCCAGCCAGGCTCATGAGTGTACCTGTGGGTGTAGCCAGCATGTTCAGGTTGACCTGGGATTCGAACCCTGGGCCTTCCCATATGGTTCCAGTATCATGGGCCTGTTTCATACTCTGTCGTAATTCACTGATCACCATTTGCAAAGGGCTTCCTGGTTGTCTTGCGTGCGTCTCCTCCTCACATCCATCGTGAGCAGTGTTGTCCACGTAACAGAGGAGGAGCTGAGGGCCAGAGTGGGGAAGAGAAGCCAGGCACCCTGGTCCCTGTGCTGCTCAGTGCTGGCTCTGGGATGTCCCTTGGGTCCGCTAACAGTGAAGCTCCAGTTCCTAGCCTTGAGGATGAGCTGCTTCCTTCCCTGAGGTTGGTCCCCAGCCCCTGGTACAGGACCTGGCACAGGGTGGCACCGAGCAGGCAGGGCCCCTGACGTGGCTCTGCTTGTGCTCTAGGCTCTCCGACTGCAACAAGGAGAATGCACTGCACAGCTTCGGCACCCAGAAGGGCTCCCTGAAAGTGGGGGAGCAGCGGGCAGGCTCTGAGGTCATCGGCCGGGGTGGTCCCCGGAAGGCGGACGGGCAGCGGCAGTCTCTGGACTACGTGGAGCTCTCCCCACTGAGTCAGGGCTCCCCACAGCGGGCCCGCACCCCGGCCCGCACCCCTGACCGCCCAGCCAAGCAGGAGGAGCTGGAGCGGGACTTGGCCCAGCGCTCTGAGGAACGGCGCAAGTGGTTTGAGGCCACAGACAGCAGGTCCCCAGAGACGTCTGCTGGAGACGGGCCGCGCCGGGGCCTGGGGGCCCCCCTGACCGAGGACCAGCAGAGCAGGCTCAGCGAGGAGATCGAGAAGAAGTGGCAGGAGCTGGAGAAGCTGCCCCTGCGGGAGAACAAGCGGGTGCCGCTCACGGCCCTGCTCAACCAAAGCCGGGGGGAGCGCCGGGGGCCCCCAGGTGACAGCCATGAGGCACTGGAGAAGGAGGTAGGCATCCCTGCCAGCCCGGGAGCACCTTCACCGCAGGGTCCCTCCAGTCCCTGCATTGTGCCTTGGCATTTGTCCTGCATGCCTGCAGTGATGGGAGGCTCACCTGATCACTGCTGGCACCTCAGGCTCCTCGTGGACCGGGCCATCCCCCCGAACCTTGTGCTCTGTTTTGTTTGTTTTTTTCCTTCCTAGCTCTACCCTCAGCAACAGAGAAGGGAATTAGGAGGAGGAGGAGACTTACTAAGCATCTTCCTTTTCTTTAAGATTTTTTTTAAGAATTTGGGGACCAGCAGTTGGCGTAATGGCTGTGTCGCTGGACTCCCATGTAGTCGACCGTGGTTCGAGTTCCGGACTCGGTAGCTTAAACTCATGCCGGGCCCATGTGCGTGCATGCTCAAGATCCCATGAGGAGAATGGAGGAGAAAGGATTACGGCATGGCCATCCCCCTGGGGGGTGATTTCTCACTTTCTGTCTCCCTGTCTCTCTGTCTGTCTGGCAAATGCACGCACCCTATAGCAAAAACCTCTCAAAAAAAAAAAAAATTGGTAGAGGGCATGTGCACACATTGGAGAGAAGGCAAGTGAGAAATCGCCCTCCCCCTGGGGGGTGGCCATGCCACAGTCGTTCTCCTTTCTCCTCTCAGAATTTGAAAGAGGCACACACATGCCCAGCATGACTTTCAAGCTGCCAGCTCCAGGACTCGAACCATGCAGTTAGCCATGTGGTATCCAGTTGTCTTAATCACCACACCACTGATTGGCCCAATTACTGTGTGCTTTCTATGTACCAAGCCCTGTCCTAGGCCCTCTCTATACATTGACTTTTTTCTTTTTTAAAGAATTATTTATAGGGAACCAGCAGTTAGCGTAATGGCTATGTCGCTGGACTCCCACGTAGTCGACCGCGGTTCGTGTCTCGGACCCGGTGGCTTAAAACTCACGCCGGGCGCGTGTGCGTGCGTGCCCAAGATCCTGAGAGGAGAATGGAGGAGAAGG
>NW_006204055.1:104595-112233 GCF_000334495.1 Tupaia belangeri chinensis
CAAATGCACGCACCCTATAGCAAAAACCTCTCAAAAAAAAAAAAAATTGGTAGAGGGCATGTGCACACATTGGAGAGAAGGCAAGTGAGAAATCGCCCTCCCCCTGGGGGGTGGCCATGCCACAGTCGTTCTCCTTTCTCCTCTCAGAATTTGAAAGAGGCACACACATGCCCAGCATGACTTTCAAGCTGCCAGCTCCAGGACTCGAACCATGCAGTTAGCCATGTGGTATCCAGTTGTCTTAATCACCACACCACTGATTGGCCCAATTACTGTGTGCTTTCTATGTACCAAGCCCTGTCCTAGGCCCTCTCTATACATTGACTTTTTTCTTTTTTAAAGAATTATTTATAGGGAACCAGCAGTTAGCGTAATGGCTATGTCGCTGGACTCCCACGTAGTCGACCGCGGTTCGTGTCTCGGACCCGGTGGCTTATTTTTTCTTTTTTAAAGAATTATTTATTTTAGTTATTATTATTATTATTATTATTTTTGGAGAGATTTTTGCTATAGGGCGTGTGCGCTCACCAGACAGACAGAGACATAGAGACAGAAAGCGAGAAATCACCCCCCAGGGGGGATGGTCACACCGCAATCCCTTCTCCTCCATTCTCCTCTCGGGATCTTGGGCACGCACGCACACGCGCCCGGCGTGAGTTTTAAGCCACCGGGTCCAGGACGCGAACCACGATCGACTACGTGGGAGTCCAGCGACATAGCCATTACGCTAACTGCTGGTTCCCTTATTATTATTATTTTGATTTGACCAGAGAGAAAGAGAGAGTGAGAAAGCAAGCCGCCAGGTACAATAGTCAAACTACTGTTGACCATGAGGGAGTCCAGACCTCCACCCCTTGCCACCTGCCGGCCCCATGATCCCATTCGGTAGAGTTCATCGCAGTTTTACTGATGGGAAACCTGTGGCTCTAAGGTGTCCCCAGCCACCTACATAATGTGGTGAATACCTATGAATATGGCGTCTTGTTCCCAGCCCTGTCTAGTCTTCTCCAGGCAAAGTTCCTCTAGGTTGTTGGCCATCTAGAAAGAATCAGAAGGTCCCCTGTGGCCACATCACCAGCCAGGACATTCCTTTCTCAAACCCAGAGCCTCTCCTAAGCATCCAGGGACACTGGACGTGTGTCTGAGGAGCCGGCAGCCCGGGGCTTCTCGCCACTTCCTACCAGCCCCCGGCCTGCTCCCAGACCCCCACTGACCTGACTCCTTCCCTTATAGGTCCAGTCTCTTCGTGCCCAGCTGGAAATGTGGCGTCTCCGAGGGGAAGCTCCTCAGAGTGTGCCCAGATCACAGGAGGATGGCCACATCCCCCCAGGCTACATCTCACAGGTAAGGCCAAGGAGCTGTTTTGTGGCGGGTAGAGACATCTTTCGGGTTGCCATGTGTTTTGCAGACAGTTGATATTTTGGGAGCCTTTCCTGCATACTAGAAGCCATACAAGGCCTTTGACGTGCATCATCTTGTTTAATCTCCCCGCAGCTGGTGGGCATGATCACTGTGCCCATTTTACAGACCAGGCCACTGAGCCCTGAGAGGTTATGTGACCAGCCTGCAGGTGTCAGAGGTGGGATTTGAGCATGGGACTGGCTGACTGCAGAGCCTGTGTGTGAATCTCTGTGTGACGTTGCACTTGGACCCTGCTCTGCCCTCACCCTGGGGAGGCGGGGAGCCAGCGGCCCTAGGAGTTACTCCTGGATACAAGGACATCCTCCCCAGGCCTGCCTGGCCAAGGCCCTGCACGAGGAGGTCTGTGTGATGTGGGAGCCTCTGTGTAGGACAGTGGGTCTCATCCAGGGGGTGATTTGTCCCCTGGGGACTTCTTCTACATCTGGAAACACTTCTGGTGTCGCAGTTGGGATATCTAGTTCTCCTGCGAGTGTGTGTACATGTGTGTGTGTGTGTGTGTTTGCGAGTGTGTGTACGTGTGTGTGTGTGTGTGTGTGTGTGTGTGTACACTTATTTGCATTTACTATAAATTTTACCGATAGGATGTTTACTACATAATTTACAAATAAAAAATAAATAACTCTTTTACTGTGAATTCCATCTACTAAGTGGACGTTCCCAGAATGCCTTCAGTGATTTCTCTGTACTCCTGTATCTATAACTAACAACTGTGTGCTGTTCTAACTTGTATGTTGGTTGGCGTTTTTGTTTATGCTTGTGAGTAAGACAAGAAGATGTGTCAAAACTTTGCTTGGTCAGTGCTGTGAACAGTCTCTCTGCTGAATCAGAGAATAGTTTTTCATTGTGAATGTTTGGCTACGATGGTTTCTGCCGTTCTCCATTCTGCTTACAATGTAATCGTTAGAGATCTGACACGGAGGCTGCACCATCAGCCTGTTCTCATCACATGTTTAAGTCTAGACAATCAACAAAACAATAAACCAAGGCCTGACTTGTGTTGTTTGCCAATGTCCGTGGTGTAAATACTCCCACGTGGCTGACGCGAAGCCACGAGAACTCGGAGTTGGGAGGGAGTGTGCTCACCGTTGTATGTCTTTCCACCATGTATGTGGTAGACGAGAATAGTGTCAGGAGCTCCTGTAATAGTTCAGGGCAGTGAGATGAATGGGAAATGATACAGTCTGCAGATCTACGCCCTTCATCTCTAATGCAGTTCATTGTAAGAATAAAGATTGAATTTTTACTAATGGCCATGCCTAACAGCCACAAAACTTTTGAAAATCAGCTGTCTCTATTCTACACGCTGTTGCCTAAAGGAGAAAAGAATGCTGGGATCCCAGGTCCCTGGGCAGGAGGAAGCTTCTAGAAGTTTTGGTTTGGGAGGTCACTGTAGGGGGTTCTCTGGGAGACTCCTAAGGGGCAGGCACTCTGCTGAGCAGTGATGTATGTGCCCCTCAGGAGTCTCGTGGGGACATTAGTTGTGGCATGAGTGGACGGCCCCTGGGTGCCTATCATAGAGGCCCCGATACCAACCTGTGGAGTTAGTCTCCCACAGATCAGGCTTGGAGTCTTACAGTGACATGGAGAAAGTGATATTAAAATGAAGTGCAGGGGGACCAGCAGTTAGCGCAATAGCTATATCGCTGGACTCCCATGTAGTTGACCGCAGTTCGAGTCCCAGACCCGGAGGCTTAAACTCATGCTGGGCATGTGTGCATGCGTGCCCAAGATCCCAAGGAGGAGAATGGAGGAGAAGGGATTGCAATGTGGCCATCCCTCTGGGGGGTGATTTCTCGCTTTCTCTCTCTCTTTGGCTTTGTGGTGAGTGCACACACCCTATAGCAAAAACCTCTCCAAAAAAAAAAGAAAAAAAGGGAGTGCAGCAGGCTGGCCGATGGTGTGGTGGTTAAGGCCGGGGAATCCCACATGGCTGGCTGCGTGGTTCGTGGTTCAAGTCCTGGACCACCCAGCAGCTTGAGAACTTACGAAGCACACGTGTATGCACATGCATGCCCAAAATCCTGAAAGGAGAGACAGAAGAGGAGAGACTGCAGCATGGCCGTCCCTGTGGGGGTGCTTTCTCACTTTCCATTTCTCTCTCTCCTTTTTTCTTTTTTTTTCTTTTTCTTTTCCTTTCTTTCTTTCTTTCGGAGAAGTTTTTTTACTATGGGGTGCATGCTTGCCAGCGAGACAGAAAGCAAGAAATCATCCCCCCAGGGGGATGGCCATGCCACAATCCCTTCTCCTCCTTTCTCCTCTTGGGATCTTGGGCACACACACACACACGTGCCAGCGTGAGTTTAAGTCACTGGATCTGGGACTCGAAACACGGTCGATGACATGGGAGTCCAGTAACATAGCCATTATGCCAAGTGCTGGTCCCTCTTCTCTGTCCTTCTCCACTGAGCACATGTGCTCTCTAGGGGGGGGAAACAAAAACAAAAATAAAAAAACAGAAGAGGAAATGGAGGGGGCTTAGGAGAGGGAAAGCCCGGATTTAAGGAGCTAGGACAATGACTGAGGAGAGGGAGGTTGTCTGGAGAGAGGAGAATTTACGACTTGGTGTCTCAACCAGGGGCCATCAAGGCTGAGTGGTTGATGCAAAGTCCATCTGAAGGGAGATCAGAGCAGAGGGAGTGGGGCCGGATGTAGAAGGCTGGTCTGGGGGTCACCTGGGCTTGGAGGGGACCTGGGGAGGTACCTCCTTATCAAAGCCTCCCTGAGGCAGAGAAGGGCTGGGCAGGTCCTCTCCAGGCCAGGAGTACCTACTCCACAGCCAGGCAGCCACCCCGGGGGCTCTGACTAAGCTCTTGGAAGCTCTAAGGGCTTCCTTTCTGGGTGAGTTTGAAAACATTGCTCATCTTGCAGATGGGGAGGCTGAGGCATTGAGATGTAGGCACCCCTGTGTCTGGGCCCAGGCTTCCTGGTCCCCGGCATCCTATTGGGCAACCCACCTTGTGCTCCAGAGGCTGTCCGCATTTCCTCCTGTCAGGGTGGGGTGGGGTGGGAAGGGGAGCAGGTGGGATTGGGAGTGTGAGGTAGAAAGGGATTGGTCAGAACTAGAGCTGAAGACAGGCGTGGAGGAGTGGCTCCAGAAGCTGAGGGCGTCGAAGAAGAGGAGCCGGGTCGTCTGTGTCCCCGTCAGGCACAGGAGGAGGGAGCTGTGGACCTGGGAGTGGTGATGGCTGGGAGAGGTTTCCCAGCCTGGGTTGGGGGGCTTGCCACTGCAAGACAGCTGTTGGGGGGCCTGAGACTTCACCCACTGGGACTTCAGAGCCTCCTCTGGCAAAGGGGACCCTTCTAGCCTATCGCAGTGGGGCCACCGTCATTTCTTTGTCTGCTTTGCTGTCGGTGTCAGAGCCGGCAGCCAGTATCAGGACACCCTGGGTCTCTTGGGGAGGCAGGTTGGGTAGCAGCACCCGGCCTCCAGGAGCTCCCTGCATGGCCTGGTTTCCACCACCTGACCTCAGCCTCAGACCCAACTACCTGCTGAATCCTACTGCTTGGACCGGCTCACCACAAGTGGGGACTGGCCTACCCTATGCTTTCCCTGTGTCCAGGGGCCCTGGTACTGCCCAGGGGCCTTTGGGCCCTTGTGTGTTGGTCTGATGAGGCCTGTTTCACAGATGCTAAGACTGAAGCTCAGAGAGTCAAGGGGCTTGTTCAGATTCACCTATGGTGCAGCCAGGATTGGGACCCAGTGTATGGGCTTCCAAAGCCATGTCCTGTTATCCAGATGGGGGAGGGGGCACATACAAGGTAGAGGACAGGCACAAAGGCCTGGAAGGACAGGCCTTTGCCTGGGTAGGGGACAGCCTGCCCACTATCCAGGACCTGCAGACCCAGGAGATCCAGTCCTTCTCCTTCCCAAAACTGGCCTGCTGCAGCCCCGGCTACTGGAGAGGTGGGAGGTGTCCTGTGTGAGCAATGCATTCTCTTACCTGGCCGTCTCTGCTGTTAATGCATTCTCTTACCTGGCCGTCTCTGCTGTTTCTCCTCTGCCTCTCCTTTTTAAAATGATCTAGCATTTCCAAAATTAATTCAAACAAATCAGAAGGTTAGAAATGAACACACACCACTCCGTCCCCTGCATGCTCATGCCCCAGGGTCACCTGTCTGCATTGGTTTCCTGTGCTGGTGGGACAGATGGCCACCCCCAACAGCCTAGTGAACACAGAGGTATTACAGTTCCATCTCAGAGGCCGGAGGCTGGCCCGGGCCTACACGAGTGGAACTGGAGCATCGGCAGGACCGCAGTCCTTCCTGTAGGCTCTGGGTGGCTCTGTTCCTCCTCCAGCTTCTGGCGGACCTACAGGCCTGGCTCATGACCCCTTCTCCATCATCAAAGCCTTCGGCAGGGGATTTCAAGTCCCTGTTGCTTCACATCATCTGATTGGTCTCTCCTGGTCACATCTCCCTCCAACTCCTCTTCTGCCTCCGTTGTCTATTATTATTATTATTTTTTTTTAAAGAGATTTTTGATATAAGGCACATGTGCTCACTGAAGAGACAGATAGAAAGCGAAAAATCACCCCCCAGGGAGGAGACCACACCACAATCCATTCTGGCTTGAAAAACATTCATATATGCGTGCACGCTCAAAATCCCAACAGAGGTCGGGAACCACTGTCAGCCATGGGGGATCTAGTTCCCCTAACCACTGGGCAAACCCTTCATTTTAGTTTTTATTTTAAGGTTATTCATTTCTCCTGAGATAGAGAGAGAGATCGCATCTCTACCAGGGTCTTCATGCCGTGATCCACCCCCCGCCTCAGCTGGCCCATGCCGTGAGCACACGCCTTCACACTTGGCATTCTCAGGGATGTCTGGGATGCAAACCCAGGGCCTTTCTCATGTAGGTCGAGTTGAGTTACCGTGGCACCACCTCCGTCTCCTTTAAAGATCAACTGGTTAGCCTTGCTGATTCCCTCTGTAGCTTCAATTCCCCTTTGTCACAGGGTCACAGGGTCCAAGAAGAAGGACGTGGATGTGTCCGGGGTTGTTACTCTGCCTCCCACTGCATCCTCTCCTGCCTTTCTCCACACTGTTACGTACGTGCACTGGGATCTACAGCTGTGTGCCGTTTTCCCAGTGGGGTCACATATGTGATATGTACATATTGGCAGAAAGTGGCTTTGAGCTCACCTGCAGGACGCTTGTCCCTGGCAGTCCAGGTGACAGCTCTGTCTCCACAGCTGCCGGGCATCCTTTGTAAGGCTCGGTCTCATCATTTATTTAAGGATTTCCATTAGACATTTAGGTCGCTGCAGTTTTCATCTGTTACCAACCTTGCCACGGGGAAGGCTCATGTCTGGGAGTCTGCGGTACACGTGTGGCTTTCTGTGATATCATTCCTTGGAATGGAGCTGCTGGGTCAACGGAAGGGAGTCATTAAAAAATGCACTGATGCTGCCAAACTGCCCCCTCCATGCTCCATCACAGTTGGCTGTCCCAGCAGTGGCCATTAGCCATCTTTTCAATACTTGCCCGCCTTGTCTGCAAGGCCTCACTTTGTGTTAAGTTGTTGGCTTCAGCTCATTCACTGATACCTGCCACCCATCAGCTCCTGGGCTGGAACCTGGGGGCCCTGAGCTGGGTCAGATATGCTGGCAGAAGCAGAACCTTTCGAGGCAGGGAGAGGCTGCCCAGAGGCAGAGCTAGGAGAGACCTTTAAACTGGGCTGCTTGCCAGGTGAATTACCCAGAAAGAAAAGGTTCCACAAAAATGTTCCAGGCAGTGGGGATAGCATGAGCTAAAGCAAAGAGGTGGGAATATGCCAGGAGTGACATTTTATAACTGCGAGGATGTTGGGCAGGAATGGGCTGGGGATGCAGCCACGACAGTCAGCCACAAGAGCAGGGACTTGACCCTGCAGGATGGGGAGCCCCAGGAGGGTCCGAAGCAGGAGCGTGAGGTTTTATAGATGATGAGGGGAGATGGGGTGGGTAGGGACAGGCAGGTGTGTGGGGCCCAGGTGGAGGTGGTGAGCCTGGGCCAGGGCTGACCAGTCTGAGGCTTCTTGGGAAAGTGGGGCAATGCCATGACCTCCTGGTCTCTGGCCCACAGGAGGCATGTGAGCGCAGCCTAGCGGAGATGGAGTCCTCACACCAGCAGGTGATGGAAGAGCTGCAGCGGCACCACGAGCGGGAGCTGCAGCGACTGCAGCAGGAGAAGGAGTGGCTCCCGGGCCGGGGGGAGGCAGCCCCCCGCCCCGGG
>NW_006204055.1:113292-130043 GCF_000334495.1 Tupaia belangeri chinensis
GGCGACGGGAGAGGGGGTGCCCCGTGGCGGAGGAGCCGGCAGCCACAGCCTCGGGTGAGGACTGAAGGGGCAGCCTGGGGGTTCCTTCTGACTGCACTCAGGGGCCTTTAAGTAAGAGGGTGGTCTCGGTGCCAGACTTGAGACAGGACATCGGGAGGACTTGGCAACTCCCAGAACTGGCCTCTGGCCCTCCTTCAAAAGGGAAAACAAAGGCAGTGAGACCCCTATGTGGCTCAAGACTATCCTCTCAGGGGACCCCACACACTGAGAGGTTCCGCTTGAGCCACAAGCTGTGGGGAGAGACTCATCAGCCATAGAACCTGTCCTCATAGGAATGCCACTTCTCTGGGCAACCCCAGGGAGAGTGGGGGAATGGAGTGAGCATTGCCCAAGCCCTGCTGCATGCCAGTCTCTGGCCTACATGTCACCCACTAGAGCATGCTTAGTCCTCACAGTGGCCTGTTTCACAGATGGGCACATGGGCTCATGGAGGTTAGTGACTTGTCCAGACAGAGCCTGGGCACAGGGCCCTCTGACTGCAAAGCCATGCTCTGAACCCTGCCCTCTGCCTTCCAAGCAGATGCAGGAAATGATAGACGGCTGATAATCTCCTTCCCTCCTTCCGTCCACTGTGCATACCTGCTGTGTGTGCCTGGCATGACCTAGACCCCACCAGAGGGTTTGCAGGGTGACAGAGATGATGGAAGAGGCGTGTGACCTGGAGCTCACATAACAGAAATGATGGAAGAGGCGTGTGACCTGGAGCTCACCACATGCCAGTTCTGTGCCAGCTGCTCCATGTGCTCACACCCACAGTCCCTCACACTGAGCTTCAGAGGTGTATGCACTGCATTGTGGAAAGATCACCCAGTGCAGGCCTGGTATGTTAGACAGCCATCCCCCCAGCAGGTCTGGGGTTCACCGTGCAGCCTAGCACTAGTTTCCACATGAAAAGTCACTTGAGTAGGAAATAGTCTCATGTCTGCATAGGTTGAGGAAGACCTCCAGAAGAGTGATAGAAAACATTCAGTGTTCAGAGTTGTAGGTTTTGGGATTGTGGATTAAACTGTGGAAGAAGACGTGTTTAAGCCTCCCAACAGCCACGTCCCTGTGTGGTGTGAACACAGTGTCATCCATGGGCGCTCACAGTCTGAGAAGTAACTGCAACGGCAGAAGCTGAGGTTGGGGCACTTGCTCTGTGCAGCACCGTGTCCTAAACGCTCTTCACACATCTTCGCACACGCTCACGGAGGGAAGGCATTATTGCTATCTCCGCTTTCCAGACAGGACACTTGAGGTACAAAGGGGTTAGGTCACCCGCCCGAAGTCATATAGATCTGTACGACTAGCGCCTGAGTTACAGTGACGGTGCGCTCTGTGGGGTCTTCCCCAGAAATGAACAGCTGAGGGTGCCAGTGCTAGGAGGCTGAGGTGTCTTCCCAGCAGGTCCATCAGGTGGCGTCATCTTCCCTTGATAGATAGGCTCAGGAGCAGTTGAGAACTCACCCCAAGCTACAGTTTACAGTTTATGACAGGCCGGGGCTGGGCTCCCGGTCCAGGGCTCTCTGCACGCCACTTCCTGCTCCCTGTGAGGAAGCGCTTCCGCAGAGGAAGTGCAGCTGTGGTGCTACTGCACCCTCTGCAGTCCCTCACACCTCTCTGCCTACTTCTAGCCATCGAAGCCATGAAGAAAGCCTACCAAGAAGAGCTGAGCCGGGAGCTGAGCAAGACACGGAGTCTCCAGCAGGGCCCAGATGGCCTCCGGAAGCAGCACCAGTAAGATGGGCCTCCACCCTGGGGTCTGTGGGCTGAGCCTTACTCTATCTGCCCTGGTTGTGAGTGGGGAACTTTGCCCCTTGGCAGAAGAAACATCAGTTTACCCTCAGCTGGTATTCCTGCTCCAGTCTTATGGACCCAAGGAACAGAAGCAGCAGGCCTTGGCCAGACCCCCATGCCAGTCCTTATAGACAGTCTTTTAGGCCCTCCCATCTTGGCTGGTCCCAGCCTCTACCCTTCTTTTCACCTCTTGAGGTCCCCTAGAGCTGGGATGCAATGTTACTCTCCACCGGTGGGTGTCTCTCCCTGCTACAGAGCAGGCCCTGGGGCTAGAAGAGCTTTAGAGATGGGCTCCTATAGCCCATTCTCATAAGGAGTCACCTGTAGCCCAGAGAGCCAGTCACTGGTTTGCAGCCCCACAGCCAGATGAAGGCAAAAGCAGGGAGGGAGCCCAAGAGTCCTGAGCTGCTGGAGGCTGCCACAAGGCTAGGTGGAGGACAAGAGAGCCCACACCATTCTTCCCTCCACCACCCGGGCAGGTCAGACTTGGAGGCACTGAAGCGGGAGCTGCAGGTGCTATCAGAGCAGTACTCGCAGAAGTGCCTGGAGATCGGGGCCCTGACCCAGCAGGCCGAGGAGCGCGAGCACACACTGCGGCGCTGCCAGCAGGAGGGCCAGGAGCTGCTGCGCCACAACCAGGTGGGCCTGGCCCCGTCAGGTGAGAGTGGGCCATGCAGGGCCCGGCACCACCGCCTGACCGTCCCCTGCCCTCCAGGAGCTGCACGCCCGCCTGTCAGAGGAGATCGACCGGCTGCGCAGCTTCATTGCCTCGCAGGGTGCGGGCAACAGCTGTGGTCGCAGCAGTGAGCGGAGCTCCTGTGAGCTGGAGGTGAGTGCCCTGCCCTCATTCCTGGCAGCCTAGCGCTCTCGCTCTCGGGGTCTGGACTGTCGGGGGAGCTTCTGAGACAGGCTGGCTGTCACCAGCAGCAGGAGCACTGAGTCTCCAAGGGGCCAGGCCCAGTGAGGGAGGCCAGGCCAGCGAAGCCAGAACACCTGCTGTGTTCCCAGCAGTAGTGCTGTGTTGGAGCCAGGCGGGTGGGATAGAGCCGGGTACAGAAAAGCAGGAGAATCAGAGCGGGCTTCCTGTAGGAATCTGCCTCCAGGATACAGTGGGTATTGGTGCAGGCTGAGGCTGCGTTTCAGGGACATGAGGCAGTGAGAAGCAGATAGCAGGGTGCCGTGAGCTGAGGTGGCTCTAGCCTCTGGCCCTGGCTCAGCTGGCCCCATGACCCCAGGTGCTGCTGCGAGTGAAGGAGAACGAGCTGCAGTACCTGAAGAAGGAGGTGCAGTGCCTCCGGGACGAGCTCCAGATGATGCAGAAGGTAGGCGGCTACTGGGGGTGGGTCAGCTCCTGGGCACCCATCCTGTGGGCACCTGCTCAGTGCCAGGCACCTCTCTGCCTCCCCTCACGCTGCTCCCACGTAGGTGTCTTTATGCCCACTCTATGGACAAGGAAACTGAGGCTCAGGAAGGGGAAACGACTTGCCCAAGGCCACGCTCACTTTTATTTATTACCATTGAGCATGTACTACGTGCCAGCCCTCTGCTAGGTGCTAGGGATAAACTGCAGAAAACTGACCAACATCTCTGCCATGGAGGGGGCCTTCAGTGTGACAAGCTGCATCGTGGGAATTCAGGGGGCCAGGTCTGGGTCTGCATCCTTCCTGGCCCACCCTTGGTTGCTTGGTCCCTGCTCTAGTGTCTTCTGCCAGCTCGGGGCAGGAGATGTCCATGCTGGTGGCTCTGTGAGCATGTGTGAGCCAGAACTGGGTTCCCTGCTCATAAAGGACAGGCAGCGTCCTCATGGAGAGGCCCTGGTGCCCACATCCCAGCCTCACTAACCTGTGGTCTTGGGCAAAAGCTCTGCTCCCTGAGCCTCAGGATGAAAGAGACAATGAATCCTGTGTCAGGGCTGGTGCTGGGGGTGGCTGTGGCCAGGACTGGGGCTACCCACCCAGGGCCACCTAGAGGGATGGAGCTCAGACGATGCAGAAGGGCTGGGCAGGGCCAGGGAGGGAGGCTTAGCATGCTCACGCCCAACCCCGCCCCCAGGATAAGCGCTTTGCCTCGGGCAAGTACCAGGATGTGTACGTGGAGCTGAACCACATCAAGACCCGCTCAGAGCGCGAGATCGAGCAGCTCAAGGAGCACCTGCGCCTGGCCATGGCCGCCCTGCAGGAGAAGGAGGCGGCACGGAACAGTCTGGCTGAGTAGAGGTGGGTGCCCAGGGCTGGGGACTCGCCAGGCTCCTGGGCCAGGGCACTTCCTCGGCTGCCATTTCCCTTTCTCTAAGTGGGACCCCAGTGACTCGGGTTGTTGCAGCTCCTGGCCAGAGGCTGCTTTGTCAGCCTGAGCACATTTCCTCGGAGAGGGGCAGTGTAGTGTGGGACAGATGCGAACCCTCGTCCTGCAGAGCCCACGCCCTTGCTGGGCTGGGGGCCGACAGAGTGTGCATGCCCCAGCTGACCCTCACCGCCCGCTCCCCTGCCCCACAGTGTCCCACCTGGTGCTGTTCATGAGTTCACACGGCGGTGTGTGCCTCTCCTGTACCGTGCCTGCCGGGAGCCTCCTCTCTGAAGCCCTTGTGGCTTCCCTAAGGCCCAGGGAGAGGCCCCCTGTGGGTCAGCTGTTTGGGGAGAAACCAGAAGGAGCCGCTGTGGCTCAGCCTGGGCCCTGTCTTCCAGGTTCTCCTGCTCCAGCCCAGCTGTGGCCCTCCAGCCCAGGGGACCTGCCGCCACCTTCCCTGCTGGGCGGAAGTCAGAAGCCAAGCTTTCTCCCCACCCTCTGTGGGCCGCATGTGCACTCACACCCACCACACACACACTGACACACATGCACGCACGCACGCACACACACACACACACACTCTGCATATCTGAGCGCGCCCCTCGCACTGGGTCTGACTTTGCACCTTCTTCAGGATTTTATATGTGAAGAGATTTTTATAGAGATTTCCCCCCCTTTTTTTTTCTCCAAAACACTTTATACTTTTTTAAAAAGCAATCCTGGTGGCCGTGAGCCTCCAGCACCACCTCCCCCTGTCTCTAGCTGAACTCTGTTGGGGCTTCTGGGCCGGCGGCGCTGCCCAAGGGTCTGTGGAGGCCCAGGCCACAGCCAGGGCAGGTCGACTCTAGTGGGGAGGGGCAGGGAGCCAGCCCCCTCTTCCTACCCTACCTCCTACTAACTATTCCTGCCCAGGGTGGACCCAAACCCCGGGACTCTGGACAGAGGGAGCCAGCAGCTGTGCCCACAGCCGAACCTCCCCTTCTTTGGGGTGCTGGGCGTGGCACCGCTGGAGCCACCAATGAAGACATTTCTCTCCATGGACCTTCTTAACTTAATAAAATGTCCTAGCAGCTCCGGTGTTGTGGATGGCTGGGCAGGGTGGGCAAAGGAGGTCGGGGTTTCTTAACATGGCTTCCCCACCTGTACCCCACTCATTGAAATGGGCTTCTATGAAAATCTAGCTCCTCCGAGGAGTGAGGTCTTTGGCATCCCGAGGGTGGTCTGCACATTGGTGGTGGTGGCGGCACCAGCGGCAGGGAGCTCATTAGAATTACCGAGCCCAGGCTGACCCTCTAGCATAATGGTTAAGCCCCGAGCATGGCAAGCTACATCCTTCCTGGCCAACCTCTGTGTGGATCCCACTCCGGCAGCTTGACAGACACCCTGGGCTTGTGTGTGTATCCAGAGTCCCCACAGCATGGCGAAATGGAGACGGGATTGTGGCATGGCCACACCCTGTTAGGGAGTTCTCTCTCTCTCTCTGTCTCTCTCTGGCATGCGCTCACTCGTGCTCTCTTTATCTGTCTCTGGTGAGCACACATGCCTTCTGGCAACTTTGTTTGGAGAAAGAACTATCTAGAGTCTAGCCATACCCTGACCTACTGAATCAGGATCTTCGTTCTGTTTTACTCTGTTCGTGACAAGAGTGCAGACGCACACGAGGGAGAATCCTCCTTGGGCCTGGTCGTGCTGGAACCCTCCTTCAGGTCTCCATCCCTCAGGATCCTGGGCATGCATGCACATGTGCAAGCACCTGGTTTGTTGCCACGGGGGCTGGGATTCGAACTCCAGTCAGTCATGTGAGATTCAGCTTCCTCTGCATAGCACTAAGGAGCCAGTCCCAAATCTGCATTTTAACAGTATCCTCAGTGATATGCAAGCCTTTCCAGGTCTGAAAAGCCCTGGAGTAGGGTACTGGGCTAGCCCAGGCCTTGGGAAGAGCCCGGGGCTCTTATTACCTCTGACTGTGGCTTTGGGCAGGCCACACCATTTTTGAGCCTCAGTTTGCTTCTTCATCAGATGGGTGTTTTTCTTTCAGCCCTTGTCCTGTGGCCAGAGGTCATGGCTGTCTGTGCACAGGTGCACATGCAAGT
Source organism: Tupaia belangeri chinensis (assembly GCF_000334495.1). Taxonomy (NCBI): domain Eukaryota; kingdom Metazoa; phylum Chordata; class Mammalia; order Scandentia; family Tupaiidae; genus Tupaia; species Tupaia belangeri. Next base: position 119,508 of record NW_006204055.1, read on the forward strand.
GCAAGTGCCCTCTAGCAGTTAAAGAAAGAAGAAATTTCAAAAAATGGGGGCAATATGGGCTAGGAAGTGACATTGGTGGTTAAAGTGCTAGATACTACATGACTAACTCAGCGGTTCAAGTCCTGGACCCAGCGGCTTGAAAAACATGCCTGGTTCATGTATGTGTGTGCCCAGAATCCTGAGAGAAGGGACTGTGGTGTGGTCATCCCCTGGGGGAGGGGTGGTCTCTCCTTTTCTCTGTCTCTGTGTATATCTCTCTGGCAAGTGTTCGCACCCTATGGCAAAAATCTAAAAGAGGTGGGAGCGGGGCAGTAATGTCTACCCTAGAGGATTGTGTTGGTATTAAATTACCTACTGTTTTGGGACCAGTAGTTGGCATAATGCCTATGTCACTGGACTCCCATGTAGTCGACCACAGTTCAAGTCCCAGACCTGGAGGCTTAAACTCACGCCAGGCACATGTGCGTGCGTGCCCAAGATCCCGAGAGGAGAATGGAGGAGAAGGGATTGTGGTGTGGCCATCCCCCTGGGGGGTGATTTCTCGCTTTCTGTCTCCCTGTCTCTCTCTCTCTCTGTCTGTCTGGCGAGCACACGTGCCCTATAGCAAAAACCTCCAAAAAAAAAATTACCAGCTGTTTCAGTTATACATTGGTGTATAGCAACTCTCACAAACCTAGTGGCTTAGAATAAGAGCTTTGGTTCTCACTCATGGTCCTGTGGTTGACCAGGACCACGAGCAGTCCTCTTCATGAAGGCTCAGCAGGGCTGGCCCCAAGGTGACTTCTTAATGCATGCATCACATGGGATGGCACAACAGCTGGGGCTGGCTGGATGTCCTGCCCCTTCTACATGGCCACCTCATGTGGCTAGCCGGGCTTCCTTATAGCAGAGGGGGTCTCAGGCTAGTCTGTAGTAGAGCTCCCCACCTGGTGTTGATTTTCCTTAGGAAGGGAGTTTCAGGAGACCCATGCATGCACATGTGCAAGCACCTGGTTTGTTGCCACGGGGGCTGGGATTCGAACTCCAGTCAGTCATGTGAGATTCAGCTTCCTCTGCATAGCACTAAGGAGCCAGTCCCAAATCTGCATTTTAACAGTATCCTCAGTGATATGCAAGCCTTTCCAGGTCTGAAAAGCCCTGGAGTAGGGTACTGGGCTAGCCCAGGCCTTGGGAAGAGCCCGGGGCTCTTATTACCTCTGACTGTGGCTTTGGGCAGGCCACACCATTTTTGAGCCTCAGTTTGCTTCTTCATCAGATGGGTGTTTTTCTTTCAGCCCTTGTCCTGTGGCCAGAGGTCATGGCTGTCTGTGCACAGGTGCACATGCAAGTGCAAGTGCCCTCTAGCAGTTAAAGAAAGAAGAAATTTCAAAAAATGGGGGCAATATGGGCTAGGAAGTGACATTGGTGGTTAAAGTGCTAGATACTACATGACTAACTCAGCGGTTCAAGTCCTGGACCCAGCGGCTTGAAAAACATGCCTGGTTCATGTATGTGTGTGCCCAGAATCCTGAGAGAAGGGACTGTGGTGTGGTCATCCCCTGGGGGAGGGGTGGTCTCTCCTTTTCTCTGTCTCTGTGTATATCTCTCTGGCAAGTGTTCGCACCCTATGGCAAAAATCTAAAAGAGGTGGGAGCGGGGCAGTAATGTCTACCCTAGAGGATTGTGTTGGTATTAAATTACCTACTGTTTTGGGACCAGTAGTTGGCATAATGCCTATGTCACTGGACTCCCATGTAGTCGACCACAGTTCAAGTCCCAGACCTGGAGGCTTAAACTCACGCCAGGCACATGTGCGTGCGTGCCCAAGATCCCGAGAGGAGAATGGAGGAGAAGGGATTGTGGTGTGGCCATCCCCCTGGGGGGTGATTTCTCGCTTTCTGTCTCCCTGTCTCTCTCTCTCTCTGTCTGTCTGGCGAGCACACGTGCCCTATAGCAAAAACCTCCAAAAAAAAAATTACCAGCTGTTTCAGTTATACATTGGTGTATAGCAACTCTCACAAACCTAGTGGCTTAGAATAAGAGCTTTGGTTCTCACTCATGGTCCTGTGGTTGACCAGGACCACGAGCAGTCCTCTTCATGAAGGCTCAGCAGGGCTGGCCCCAAGGTGACTTCTTAATGCATGCATCACATGGGATGGCACAACAGCTGGGGCTGGCTGGATGTCCTGCCCCTTCTACATGGCCACCTCATGTGGCTAGCCGGGCTTCCTTATAGCAGGGGGGTCTCAGGCTAGTCTGTAGTAGAGCTCCCCACCTGGTGTTGATTTTCCTTAGGAAGGGAGTTTCAGGAGACCCCGGTTGAATCTACCAGCTGCTCGCGACTGAGGCGTGGACATGCAGTGGTATCACTCCCATCACATTCTTCAGAAACAAGTCATAGGGCCAACTCTAACCTAGTGACTAAGGCAGCCAGAGCCCACATGGCCAACCAGGGTTTGAGTCACTGCCCCAGTGCCTTAGAAAACACCAGCATGTGTGTGTGCATGCCCAGAATCCCAATGGGATGGAGAAATGGAGACGGGATTGCAGTGTGACTACACCTCAAGGGGGAGAGCTCGCTCTCTTTTCTCTCTGACCAGCACATGTGCCCTTGGCAATTAAAACAACAATAAAAAGAAAGGAAAAAAGTTAGAGCCAGCCCAGATTCCAAGGGGGAGGACATTAGGATTGGACGCAAGTCCGCTGGGCACCATCTTTCTTCTCTGGCTCCTGCTCCACCCACCTCCCAGCTCCTCCTTAGTCTCCTTCATGGAATTCCCTTTGTCTGCCGAGCCCTCTAATGTTAGGGTTCCCCGGTGTCTGCCCTCAGCTGTTTTGTATTCTCTGTGTCCTCTTGTGAGGACCTGGATCTCTTGTCCTCGGCTTTTGTTACCATCTGTGCTAACCACCCACATGTAACCAGCCCAGAGCTTTCTCAGGATCTCCAGGCCTGGGCAGTCTCCATCTCGAGGCTACCACAGAGGCCTGGCCTGGCTTCCAACCTGCTCCTCAGCAGCGTGTGCCTGCCCCGCGGGTCAGCACGGAAACCAGTGTCCTGCTTGAGGATGTCTCAGTCTAGACCAGAGGTGAAATGGGAATCATCAGGCAGTTCAGTATACGAAGCCACCATCGGCACAGAGGATGTAGCAAACGCAACCTGGGAGACCAGGGGGGCTTCTTGGAGGAGGTGCTGGCCTGGACAGGAATTAGCCAAGCTAGGAGGACGGAGAGTATCAGGTTGAATGAGCATCGTGCTCAAAGGTTGGCTCTGTAATGGCTGGTCTTGGGGTGATGGGGGAATCAGAAGGCTGGGGGTAGAGGGCAAGCTGGAGCTGGAACCTGATTCTGCAAAGACGGTGGGGCCAGGTGGCCATCTCTAGCTTCATGCTGAGCGCAGCTGGGTAGTGTCCTGGCTCCAAGCAGGGGAGGTCTGAGTGGACACAGGGTTTTGGGTCTCAGAGCACATAGGGGGCCATTGATGCCCCCAGCTGACCTAGGACAGAACCCAAAGGGAGAGCGGAAGCCCACAGAGCAACTGAGCCTAGGGAATGGGGCGGGCGGCCTCATAGCAGCCAGTCAGGAAGCTCCAGCGTGGCAAGGGAAGAAGCGCGGGCCTGGGAGCCGGTCTGCGGCCTGGGAACGTTACGGGACCTCTCTGCCTCCGTTTCCTCCTCTGCAAAGTGTGAAAAAGAGAATTCAGTGAGCCGAGGCGGCACCGCAGTGACACGGTGATCTGATGCTACAGCCATGTGGGAAGACCCCGGGTTCATGTCCTAAAGTCACCGCATGTACACAGGCACGTGTGTGCGTCTGTGATTCCGGCTGCCTGGAGGTGGCCTTGGCATGAAGATCCCATAGGGACAGCTCTCTCAGGTAGTTCACATGAAGTGCCGAGAAGCGTGCCTGGTACGGTGTAAAACAAGCTGTTAGCGGTGGCCTCATCCAGCGGTTATCATGGCTGCTCGGCCAGGCGCCCTCTGGGCAGGGCACAGCAGCAGGGAGCGCCGACACCACCGATCTGCTGGGGAGTCCAGGAGTGCACCGTCTGCACTGAGTTTTCAGACTGAGGATAAAACGAAATGCTGGCTGGGAGGTGAGGCCGGGGCCTGGTGGCGTGCATTCCAGCCGCAGGGACAGCTGGTGCCCCGCCCCACCATTCCTGGGCCATCTGGTTGAACTTGGTGCAAACCCCATTCCATGGCCCGCGAGAATCCATTCTCCCACGTGTCACTTCTCAGAGTGTCCTGGGACTGCCTTCTGCCGGGGTGAGACGCGCTGCGGGGCACAAAGCCAGGCCCAGTGGCTCCCCGCTCACGCCCTTGTGGAGCGTCCCCTCAAGGAGTCCTCGCATCCTGCTCCGCACCGTCTCCACTGCTGGCGGAGAGGCCCCTGGCAGTCTGGGAGGAGTCTGGCTTGGCCGCTGGGTCCTGCCGGATCCTGCCCTGGCCCTCTTGGATGCTGCTCTTCCCCTGTCCCCAGGTGGTGGCCTGTTCAGCTCCTTCCTGGTCCCCAGCCTCCGGCCTTCCCCACGCAGGCATGCCACAGCAGGGAGCAGGCCTTGTTGCTGCCTTGGGGGAAATGCGGCCCTGACTCCTGCGGCCCTTCAGACTCCCTGGGCTCCAGGGGTCCACTATGAGGAGCCACCTACAGCTCCTGGGGTCTCCTGTCCTCATCAGTCTTCACACACTTGCCCCTTCCTCATAGGCCCCAATTCTCATGGCTCAACTGAGTCATCTGCCAGCTCCAGGAAGCCCTCCCAGATGTCCCAGGCAGGGCTGAATGCCTGCTCTGGCTCCCCCAGCCACTTGCCATGTTCTTTCTAGAAGTCTCCCCGAGGCTGGGCTTCAGCTCAGCTTCACTTACACAGGCCCAGTGCCCAGCATGGAGCACAGTCTTTACTGGGTGTGTGTGAGTGTTGACTGACCGACTGGCCAGAAATCAGCCTACTGAGCCAGGCACTCTGGGCAGGGCACCGCCATGGCCACGGCCCCGGGCCTGGCCCTACACCAGATGGCCAGGGCTGGGTCTCCCCATAAACCAGAGGGAAGCCCGGTGGCCAGCCTGAAGGGCCGAGGCTAATGGCAGTTTCGGGCACGTGGAAGGGCCAGGCCCAAACGGAGTCACCCTGGCATCCTGCGTCCCATCTGGACTTTATGAGGCCCGTGGGCCCTGGGGCCCAGGGTGGGAGGAGGTGCTTGCTTTGATGTCGCCTCTGGGCCCGCTGATGGCCTCCCCTCTGATGCTCCACCGCACTCTGAAGTGCCTGCCACTCTCTATCCCAGAGGGAGAAACTGAGGCTCAGTGAGGCCACAACTCAGCCACGGTCAATAATGCAGTGACTCACGCGTCACCGGTCTGGCTCCGGAGCCCAGAGCGTCTCCTCGCCCAGGTTGCCCCCTAGTGGGGACAGTGCCCAGGTCTGGAGATTGCTCACTGTGCTGGGCCCTGTGACCCACATTTCTCACCCATTGTCTCTCTGATTCCCCAAACAGTGAGGGAGGAGGCATGGCACCCCAGTTTATAGATGAGGGGCCAGGACTCAGAGTCACCTGGCCACAGCGGGAGCCCAGGAGCCCTCAGACCTGACCAAGGTCCTCTCACTGGGACTGCCTGGAGACCAGGTGCTTCGGGTTGCCCTTCCGGGGGGTTGGACCAGGGGCTCCTCTGTGAGGCTGATGGTGACGAACCGTCACACGCAGGTCTCAGTTTTCCTACCGAAGCAGAGCGACAGCTCCCTCCCAAGGGGCCCAGGAAGGTTGGAGACCCTAAGAAGGACAAGAGGGGGCCGGGACAGTGGGGCAGCAGGGAAAATGTGCTCCGTGGGGCCACCCCTCGTGGGAAAGTCTGGGTTCACATCTGGAGCCCTCGAGTGTGCTCTGCACCCGGTGCCCGTGATCTGGGACTGTCTGAAGCTGGGAGTGCATCATGGCGTAGCAATGCCGTTGGGGTGCTCTCTGTCTCTGTGTCTCTGTCTCTGTGTCTCTGTCGCTCATGAAAGACATAGATAAACATTTAGAAAAGAGCAGGAAGGGTATGGTGGTGCACACCCCGGTGCATCAGTACTGGAGGCTGGAGGGTTGCAGCAGCATCAACCCTTTCTCCCCATCTCCCAGCGTGCACATTTGGGGCCAGCAGGTGGCGCAGGCAGAAATTAAGGCACTGGATCCTACATGGCTGACCGTGCTGTTCAAATCCCGGACCTGGCAGCTTGAAAATCATGCCAGGCACATGTGTGTGCATCCCCAAAATCCTGAGAGATGAATGGAGAAGAAGGGATTGTGGTGCGGTCCTCTCCCTTGGGCGGCGATTTCTCACTTTCCCCCCTCTCTGCACCTCTTCAGCAAGGGCACATGCCTTGTAGCAAACTTAAAAAAAAATAAATGGGGCCACTAGGTGGCATGGTGGTTAAGGTGCTGGACTCCTACATGGTTGACCTTGGTTTGAGTCCTGGACCTGGTGACTTACTTTTTCACTCTCTCTCTCTCTCCCCTCTCTCCCCCCTCCCTCCCCCTCTCCTTCTCCCTCTTCCTCTCTCTCTGACACTCTCTGGTGAGTCCATGTAGCAAATTTTTAAATTATAATAATTTAGAGAGATTTTTGCTATAAGGCATATGCACTTGCCAGAGAGACAGAGAGAGAGAGACAGAGACAGAAAGTGAGAAATCACCCCCGAGAGTATGGCCATGCTCAGTGCCTTCTCCATTCGCCTCTGGGGTTTTGGGCACACACACACGCACACACACACACACACACGCACACACACACACACACACACACACACGCCACCAGGACTGGAATTCAAACCTTGGTTATCCAAGTGGGAGTCCAGCGATGTAACCATTATGCCATCTGCTGGTCTCTAAGGTAACTTTTTTTTTTAAAGAATTATTTAACTTTATTTATTTATTTATTTTAACTTGACCAGAGAGGGACAGAGTGAAAGAGAGAGAGAGAGAGGAAAAGTGAGAAAGGAAGCCGCCAGGGCCAGAACTCAAACTGTGCTTGGCCATGTGGGAGTCCAGCACCTCTAACCACCATATCACCTGCTGGCCCCCCTAAGATAATTTTTATTTAAAAAAAGAGCAGAGGGACCAGCAGTTAGTGTAATGGCTGTCGCTGGACTCCCACGTAGTCCCAGACCCGGTGGCTTAAAACTCACGCCGGGTGCGTGTGCATGCATGCCCAAGATCCCAAGAGGAGAATGGAGGAGAAGGGATTGTGGTGTGGCCATCCCCCCTGGGGGGTGATTTCTCACTTTCTGTCTCTCTGTCTCCCTGTCTTTCTGGTGAGCGCACGTGCTCTATAGCAAAAACCTCTCAAAAAATAAAAAATAAAAAGAGCAGGAGGGTGTCTCTGGGTATATGGGTATATGTGGCATCAGCTGGCCTTTGTCCGTCTCCCTCAGCTCCAAACCCAGCGCCTGCGTCATGGGTGCCAGCCACACTTGGTCCCCAGAGCACCTGAGCCCACTGCTCCTTGCCCAGAACTCCCCCACCTGGATTTCCCCAGGTCTGGCTACCCAGGTGCAGCGTGTCTCACCCTCTCTAAGCCCCTCGCCTTCCTCAAGGCCATGACTCAGAGGCTGGCAGAGCCAGAGGGGCCTGGGGCCTGGCTTGGCCACCCTCTGGCCCTGTGACCTTCCTTGGCAGAGGCTTCTCCAGAGCCACCCCCAGCCCCCCGCCCTCCATGGCTGTGTCCTTCCTCCGAGCAGGGCAGCTGTAGCACCGGCTGGGTGTCTGAAGGGTGACTGAGGGTGGACTACCCCGCCAACCCTGACACGCCATTGCATCACTGAAGAGGGGCCACGGGGACGCTGCCCAGAGTCCAGAGACCACCCATTCACTCACCGAGCCGTTCACCTGGCGAGGCCCGTCCACACGAGGACATCGGTCCCAGCGCTGGAGGGGTGGAGGGAGCAGGTAAATAAACCCTCCAGGACTTTGCCAAGTGGTCATAAAAGGAGTGAGGCTGGCCGCTGTCTGCCGGTGCAGAGGCCTGTACGGGAGACTGACGAAAACAGCAGAGTGCAGGAGCGTGCGGAGGAAGGCGAGCCACACGTGGGTGTGCGTATGTCCATGTACACTGCAGACCACTCTGCAGAGAAGGCCTGTGACCTGGTGGTTCAGGGAGCCACATCCCACGCAGCCGACTGCACAGCGGCCCCAACAGCTTGAAAAACATAGGGGCGGGGAGACAGCAGGTGTCATGGTGGTTAAGGCGCTGGGCTCCCACATGGTCTAGTGTGAGCCCCAGATCCCATGGTTTGAAAGTCACGCCAGGCGCACATGCGTGCATGCTCGAAATCCTGAATGGAGAAGGGACTGGAGTGTGGGCGTCTTCCCCAGGAGGGATTTCTCTCTCTTCCTCTGTCTCTTGCAGGCAAGCACATGCATCCTATGGCGAAAGCTAAAAAAAAAGAAAGGGAAAACATCGGGCACGTGCGTGTGCATGCCCCAAGTTCAGGGATCGTGGCGTGACCACATCCATCGGGGGTTCTTTCTCTCTCTCTCAGGCAAGTGCACATGCCCTCCGGCAATTCAAAAAACAAATACGCAAAAGCCTTTCTGAAAGGATTCACACGTGCACACACACACACACACACATGTGCACACACAAGGCCAGAGCGGGGAACTGGGGGGAGGGGCCCTGGACACCTCAGACCCTGGGAACGTGGTGGCCTCCTCGGGAAGGAGCCGGAAGGAGGGCAACGGGCGGCGGGACGCTACTTTGACGTTAGATGCTTGTGTGCATCCTAAATTGTTCCCCACAGGCATGCGACAGCCACTCCAAAGTAAAAGACTGGGGGCCAGCAGGTGGCGTGGTGGTTAGGGTGCTAGACTCCACGTGGCCAACTACGGTCAGGTCCTGGACCTATCAGCTTGCTTTCTTACTTTCCTTTTCTCTGTCTCTTCAGTGAATGCATATTCCTTATAACAAATTTTAAACAATAATAATAATAAATAGAATTAAATAAATAATTCCTTAAAAAGGATATTGTTTGTTTAATTCTGCCAGCAGGTATGTGAGCTCACTGAAGGGACATACAAAAGGAGAAGGGAAGTGAGAAATCACCCCCGTGGGGTTGGTCACACCGCAGCCCCTTCTCTGCCATCTGTCCTCCTTTTGGTATTTAGGCACGCACACACACCCCGCATGCTTTCTCCAAGCTGCTGAATCTGGGACTTGAACCACGCAGCTCACCATGTGGGATCAGCCTCCTTAAGCATCCACCACAGGCTGGCCCCCAAAATTAGTTTTAAAAAATAATAAAATAGGGGCCAGCAGGTGCTGAGGTGATTAAGGGTACTGGACTTCTACACGGCCAACTGCAGTTTGAGTCCCGGACCTGGCGGCTTGCTTTCTCACCCCCTCCCTTCCTCTCTCTAACTCTGTTCCTCTCTTGTGGAGCGCCCCCGCCCTAACATGGCGCCGAGAGCACCCAGACCTCTACACAAACATGCCCTTATTAGGCAGTGCTCTTGTGTCAACGTACGTCACGGACCCGAGAACCTATCAGTAGATGCAAGGTGGCACGGGCGGATAGGAGCGGAGGGCAAACATAAGAGAGCTGGCGGAGGGAAAAGGAGGAAGAAGCCTGGAAGGATCCGGAGAATAAACTGCTTGCGGAAGGATCGTGTTTGCGAGTCGTCATTGAGACAAGGGGGGGCACGTAAGGGGAACTGGTTGAAACCGTTTTCCTTTGATTCAGAACCGCAGCTTTCCAGGGCAGTCGACTGGTAAGTCCCAAAAAGGGGGGACAAGCTAAGGTCCTCGGAAAAGAGGCGATACCCCAAGGTCCTCAGAGAAGAGGTGGCGTCCTGAACGATAGTCCTAGGATAGTTCTGGACCACTGGCCGCGACCCAGTATAAGAGTAGCTCTGTCAATATGGGCAACTCCATCTCACCCGCTCTTCAAGGCCCTTAAAGCCCTGTTAAAAACAAAAGGACTGCAACTGAGGGATAAAACCCTAACCGACTTCATCGACCAGATAGAGCTGCTGCACCATGGTTTGCCGTTTCCGGCAATCTCACAACAGGCAGTTGGAAAAAGGTGGGACGGGATGTTGACCGTGCCCGGGAACAAGGAGAGTTGTCAGGCGCTGTTCAGCCGCTGTGGAGACTGGTCCGTGCCTGCTTGGAGGATCAGAGATGCATAAAAACAGTTGAGCAGGGCCAAGCTGCGCTCGACCGCATAAAAGAGGAACGGTCGACTTCCTCAAGAGGGAACAGTGAGGCGGCCTCTGACTCAGAACCGGAGTCGGGTGAGAAACTTAAAGCCCTCGTGGCCCGGATAGAGAAGTTAGAGCTGGACCGAGGCCGCACCCAAGATAGGGTCGAGCCTTCTGCCCTTGAGTCACCATTGGGCCCTCCCCCATATAATCCTTCAGCACCACCGGAAGGAGGCGGCGCTTCGTTTTGCAACGAGGTATGGAGGGAGGTCCGCACCAGCGGTACAGTGCAGACGTTTCCGGTGTTCGCTGATAACGCGGGGAACCGGTACTATGAGCCGTTAGACTTTAAAACGGTTAAAAACCTTGCTGAGTCCGTACGGGCTTA
>NW_006204055.1:130417-135308 GCF_000334495.1 Tupaia belangeri chinensis
GTGTCGGGCCGCCATAACACCGTTTAAGGGAAAAGGTTTGGAGGTGTGGATGAAGGTTTGCAGGGAGATCGGGGGCCCTCTATCCAATACTGGCTTGGCAACTGCTATCCTGCAGTTGACCAAACGGAATGCAGGATGACCTACCAGTAACGGAAACTGCTTTTTATGTGGCAAACCAGGACATTTAAAGAGAAACTGTCCACAACGTAACAAACAAGGAGGCGGACACCCTGTTGGGTTATGCCCAAGGTGCCGAAAAGGAAATCATATGGCTAGTGACTGCCGTTAGGTCAAAGACATCGACGGCAGACCTCTCCCGCCGCTAGGCACGTCTCATGGAGGCGCCCGTCCAAAAAACGGGACGCAGGGCCCCCGACCCCAAGGCCCGCAAACATATGGGGCACCCTGCAACCAACAACAACACCTATATGGGGCGATGGAGAGCCAGCCACCCTCGTGGCCAGCGCTTCACTCACCCAACCAATCCGGAGAGCCACTTCGGGCTCGGCCGGATTGGACCTCAGTTCCACCTCCAGACTGGTACTGACGCCCCAAATGGGGGTCCAAGTGATTGATTCTGACTTTGTTGGCCCACTACCCCCAAATTCAGTGGGACTATTACTTGGCAGATCTTCCTCTACCTTAAAAGGACTTATGATCCACCCGGGAGTGATTGATCCAGACTTTACTGGGAGAATCAAAATCATGGCATCCTCGCCACGGGGTATTGTAGCCATCTCCCCGGGAGATAGGATTGCACAACTACTCTTGCTCTCCAGCTTACACAGTTTCTTTCCATCAAGTAATAAACAGAGGGGGGAACCAGCAGTTAGCATAATGGCTATGTCGCTGGACTCCCACGTAGTCGACCACGGTTCGTGCCCAGACCCGGTGGCTTAAAACTCACGCCGGGCGCGTGTGCGTGCATGCCCAAGATCCCGAGAGGAGAATGGAGGAGAAGGGATTGTGGCGTGACCATCCCCCCGGGGGGTGATTTCTCGCTTTCTGTCTCTATGTCTCTCTCTGTCTGTCTGGTGAGCGCACGAGCCCTACAGTGAAAATCTCTCTCAAAAAAAAAAAGTTAATTTAAACACAAACATGCCTGTTAATTTATTCTGTGACTGCTTTCCTGCTATGTATCAATAGAGGTGAGTAGTTGCAACATAGACTTTATAATGTACAAAGGCAGAAATTATGTCTCTTAAAAAAATAATGAACAGTGTTTTCAGATGTATATAAATGGATACCTCAGAAAGAACACTCCATCCTTTTATCTTATAATTAAAATAGCAATTTCTCAAAAAATAACTTTATAGGAGCAACCAAATTTTAAATGTTTCAAATTAAACTTGTTTTCACTTTTACATAGGAATGTTTATAATAATATTGACAGAAAAATAAAAAATGTACAATGAGAAAAGTCTACAGAAAATGGCATGTTATAATTCTCCTGCAGCTCACCACATGATGCAAAATCAAGGTTTTCATCCCTCCTTTGGTCTAGGAAAGAGACTTCAAGGAAGACGCAGTCCAATTCACGCGTCTAGTAATCAGAGTAGACATGGCCTGGGTTTTTTCTAGAGGCCGCTGAGAACACTATACCCATTACCTGGAAGACCGAGGAGCCGGTATGGGTAACTCAGTGGCCTCTCTCCTCGGAGAAACTGCTAGCCGCTCAACAATTGGTAGCCGAACAGCTACGGGCAAGACACATCCAGCCATCCACTTCCCCATGGAACACCCCTATATTTGTCATCAAAAAGAAGTTTGGAAAACGGCGCTTACTACATGATATTAGAGCAGTGAATAACCAAATGCAAATCATGGGGCCTGTTCAAAGAGGCCTCCCACTGCTCTCTGCCTTGCTGAAAGGCTGGCCAGTATTTAGTCTTGATATCAAGGATTGTTTCTTTTCTATCCCATTGCACAAAACAGACACCCAACGCTTTGCGTTCACTCTCCCGTCCACTAATCATGAACAACCCGACCAAAGATACGAGTGGGTAGTCTTACCACAGGGCATGGCCAACAGCCCTACCCTGTGCCAGATGTTTGTTGATGCCACACTCCTCCCAATTAGACAACAGTTCCCCGAGTTGAGTTGTATCCATTACATGGATGACATCCTATTGACTTCCAAAGATGATCGTTACTTGGAGGAGGCTTTTACAAAAGTGATTAAGGCCTTGGAGGCCCGGGGCCTCTATATTTCTCCTGAAAAGATACAAAAAGAAACAGTAATAGAATATCTAGGATCAAAAATCTCCCCTGAGACCGTCAAGCCTCAAAAAATTAACATCAGAACAGATAACCTAAAGACCCTTAATGACTTCCAAAAACTACTAGGGGATATTAATTGGATCCGCCCGTCCTTAAGAATTCCAAATCATGACCTACGCCCTTTGTATGACATCTTGTTGGGAGACCCTCATTTGGATTCCCCTAGATCGCTCACAGAGGAAGCTAGAGAAGCCCTACACAAGGTAGAAAAGACACTAAGCACAGCTACTCTTAAGCGTGTCTCCTTGGAGAGCCCTATTTGGCTTTGTATCCTCCCTACCAAAGTTCAGCCTACGGGAGTACTTTGGCAGGATGGCCCCCTATTATGGATCCACCCAAAAACTGCTGTACACAAAACGATTGAACACTATCCAACTAGTGTTGCCACGCTAGCTATTCGCAGGCTGCAACAGTGCCTTGTGCATTTTGGCCAGCAACCGCACATCCTCGTGGTGCCCTACACCGCCCATCAGGTGCAGATATTGGCTGCTACAGTAGACGAATGGGCCATCTTAAGATGCAGCTTTGTAGGACAGATAGATAATCACTTCCCAAAAGATCCCGTGCTATCCTTTGTAAAGGAACACCCAATCATATTCCCTCAGACCACTCGGAATGACCCCATTCCACAGGCTTTTAATATCTTCACAGACGGTTCTAAGACTGGCCTTGGTGCATATGTAGCAGATGGACATTCCCCCGCTGTGCTACAGTTCCAGTCCGGCTCTCCTCAGCAGGTTGAGCTTCAAATAGTTTTGGTTGTATTCCAACGTTTTTCCTGTCCGTTCAACCTTTTGTCAGATTCACAGTACGTAACTAATCTGGTTAAATCCCTTGAAGTGGCAGGCCAAATATCACTTGCTAGCCCAGTACATGCATGTGCCTCCGAAATTCAACAGCTGATCTGGCAGCGTCCAGAGCCGTTCTTCGTTCAGCACATCCGTGCACACTGGTCTGCCAGGACCCCTGAGTGAAGGTAATGCCCAGGCTGACAAACTTACGCAACTTCAACAAGCTTTCCTTGTGACCCCTGCCCAGAGGGCACAAGACTTTCATGCCCAGTTTCATGTTAACTCAAAAACATTGCAGACCCGCTTCCGTATACCACGCCAACTGGCCAGAGAAATTGTCAAATCTTGTGGGTCATGTATAACTTTCCACCACCCCCCTTCATGGGGAGTGAACCCAAAGGGCCTTCTCCCCTTACGGATCTGGCAGATGGACGTCACTCATGTGACAGAGTTCGGAGCCCTCAAGTACGCCCATGTCTCCATAGATACCTGTTCCGGGGTAATATTCGCGTCTGCCATGGCCAGAGAAAAGGCACATCATGTTATCTCCCACTGCCTAGAGGCGTGGGCCGCCTGGGGCATTCCTCAACAGGTCAAAACAGATAATGGCCCTGCCTGCACCTCTCAAACATCCCAGCAATTCTGTGCCCAAGTGAACACGCATCTGCGTCATGGGCTCCCTTACAATCCCCAAGGTCAAGGCATAGTCGAGAGGGCTCATCGTACTCTAAAAGAGCTCCTTCAAAAACAAAAGGGGGGAATAGGCATGGGCCACAAACCTAAACAAAGGCTCTCTTTAGCATTGCTAACTCTAAATTTTCTTCAGCTGGATAATGAGGTTAACTCTGCTGCAGACCGTTATCTGGGCACCGTGCCGCACAAACGGGGCTATGTAAGGTGGAAGGATGTCATCACAGGACAGTGGAATGGGCCCGACCCGGTACTAACGTGGGCGAGAGGATGTGTGTGTGTCTTTCCACAGAACAGCACGGACCCGGTGTGGGTACCTGAACGACTGACACACACTGCAAAGACCCCCAAAGAGCGAACCCCGAGTGAAGATGGGATCAGTGACGCTGCTTCTGGTAGGAGTGCTGGCAGCGAGCTTCCCCGTGGGACGTCCTGAACAGCAATGGGGAATATTAAGCCCCTCCCTGTTGCTCGTTCGGCACGTACCTTCCCCGGTTCTTCACCACTAATGCGAGCCTAGACCTACCATTTTTGCCCTTCGATACTGAGCTGGCAGCAGCCCCTGAGTCCAATGATTCCCTTGCTGGAACCCTATGCTTTCATCTTCTTACTAATATTTCTGACACCGACACCACAGGTTGCATTGACATGTATAACCAGATAGGGGCTTGGATTACGCGGCCCAAAGTCAACAGTAAGCCATACTTCACCTTTTCTCCTTGTATCTCCACTGCTCCTAACTCGACCTGGCCAGGATATAATTTTACTTATCAAAATCCTACTCAGTCGACACACTCTAACCCCTTCCACCTTTGGTTCCTCTGTGGGGTGAATGGCAGTTGTTCAGATATCTCTCCTTTAGTCATGCTCTTGGGTGGGGCCATAGGATGCGCCCCGGTCTCGTGGAATGCAAGTGAGCTTTTCGAGGCAACAACAAGTATTTCCCATGGGAAGGAAAACATCACCTTCCAACCTACCCCGGTCTGCCTTCACCCTCCTTTCCTTTTCCTAGTTAGCAACGCTACACTGTCCTCGTCCACTCTTACTTGTCGCAATGACACCTGTTTCTACACCCTGTGTTGGAATGCTTCCCAGTTCCACGTTGCTATTGTTCTGCGCCTACCTTCTAA
>NW_006204055.1:135378-135713 GCF_000334495.1 Tupaia belangeri chinensis
CCCCCCCGGCCATACCCAGCCGCTGTTGCAATTCAGACCACAGTTCAAACCGCCGCCCAATTAAACAATCTGTCCTCTAATGTCGCTCGGGCACTTGATACCCAAAGTAGTATTGACAGTCATCTGCATGGTGGCATCATGATCCTAAAGCAGAGAGTTGACTTCGTGCAGGAGCAAGTAGATATTCTCTGGCGCCTTGCTCCGCTAGGTTGTGAGTGGCACACTCCAGCATTATGTGTAACCGGTATCCCTTATCACAACATGACTCCTGCCGCTAACATCTCCCGAGAGCTTTCCCGCCACCTCACAGGGAACTGGTCCCAGGGATTCGACAA
>NW_006204055.1:135856-138311 GCF_000334495.1 Tupaia belangeri chinensis
GGTCGGGGCTGCAGCGCTGTGGCAGTAAGAAACATGGCAGGATGTGAGAATGATACTGCACTCGGGAGCCCTGGAGGGGTCGCCCCGAGGAGGGCATGTCCAGCTGCATATGGGTCGACACCGCCACTCCCATCCCCCCAAAATCGGTGCCGGGCAGGTGGGCAGTCGGTCTGGCGCTCTCACGCGTGAGACAGACTTCCTCACATGGTCCTTCTTGTTCGGGGGCTGTGACCACTACCCTCTCCTGCATAATAAACAAAAAGGGGGAGCTGTGGAGCGCCCCCGCCCTAACATGGCGCCGAGAGCACCCAGACCTCTACACAAACATGCCCTTATTGGGCAGTGCTCTTGTGTCAACGTACGTCACGGACCCGAGAACCTATCAGATGCAAGGTGGCACGGGCGGATAGGAGCAGAGGGCAAACATAAGAGAGCTGGCGGAGGGAAAAGGAGGAGGAAGCCTGGAAGGATCCGGAGAATAAACTGCTTGCGGAAGGATCGTGTTTGCGAGTCGTCATTGAAGCGACACTCTCTGGTCAAAGTTAAATAACTATTTTTAAAAAAACAAATAAGTATTTTTAAAATAATAATATAGTGGGTACAGCAGGTGGTATGGTGGTTGAGGCACTGGACTCCCACATAGCCAGCCGCAGTTCGAGTCCCAGACTTGGTGGCTCTACTTTCTCATTTTCCCTTTTTCTCTCTCTGCCGCTCTCTCTGGTCAAATTAAATAAAAATAATAAGAAAAACTAAAATTTAATAAATAATTCTTAAAAAAAAAAAAGAGCAAAAAATAATCAACTAAGGGGCCATGCAGGTGGCACGATGGTTGACCTGCTGGACCTGGTGGTTTGCTTTCACACTTTCTTTCTCTTTCTCGTGGTCTTTTTTCTAGTGAGCATGCATACCCAATGACAAATTAAAGAAAAATAACTAAATAGTATAAATATTTAAATAAATAAATAAAACAGCCCTGGACGGAGCATGGTCTGGGGGGCGCGGGTTCACACTGGGGCTCCCCGGTATACTTGCTCCCAGTTCACTGGCTTCCTGAGAACACACCCCTCCACTTGGGCAAGGCTAATGCACGGGGCTGGTGAGGTCATGAGCATGCCATGCCAGTGAGGCCAGCTGTTCTCATGCCTGTCATGTCCTGGTCAGGCTCCTTTGAAGCACCAGCTGACACAGACATAAAGGGACACACCCCGTCCCTGCCCTCACCCCACTCAGGCAAGGGGAGAGATGACAACACCAGGGAGAGCTAATGACTCCACTGGCTAAGCTGCGGGAGGAACCCAGGAAGGCTGCACAGCAGAGGTGACGCCTGGGCCATTCTTCAAAGATAACTGGGCATGATCGGGAGACCAAGATAGCGTGAGCCAAGCCCCATGTGGAAACAATGTTCGTGCTGGACACACCCACATCCACGTCACACAGCCACGGGCACACTCGGTCACGAACCACCTGTGCTCACACCACCCTCACGTGCCTGTACATGTGTCCAGCACCACACTGGCACCCCCTGCTGACACCATGTCATCCCCGCAAGTCCCTCAACCCCCTGAACCTCAGTTTCCTCATCTGTAACGCGGGGGGAACAAGAGTACCCCTCTCCAGGGATATGGCGAGGATTCTCGGAGGCAGAGCCTCAGAGCAGTGAGAACCGTGTTCAGCCGCTCCGGCCAGGTTTCTTTTTTTTTTTCTTTTTTTTTTGAGAGATTTTCACTGTAGGGCACGTGCGCTCGCCAGACAGACAGAGAGAGACATAGAGACAGAAAGCAAGAAATCACCCCCCAGGGGGGATGGTCACGCCGCAATCCCTTCTCCTCCACTCTCCTCTCGGGATCTTGGGCACGCACGCACACGCGCCCGGCGTGAGTTTTAAGCCACCAGGTCCGGGACACGAACCACGGTCGACTACGTGGGAGTCCAGCGACAGCTACTACGCTAACTGCTGGTTCCCTCGGCCAGGTTTCTGACGTGTGGTTTGCAACAGCGTCTTTAAGGATGCAGCAGTGTCACCGCATCCTCCCCTTCTCAGCCTATGTTATATTCTGAGTGCAAGCCTAGAGTACTTCCACAGGGAACTTCAGAGTGTGGGGAAATGAAATGAAAATGCAGGTTTATTTTGGTGCAAAAAATTCTGAAATCTAGGGTGTGCTGGTTAAAGTGCTGGACCCCCACATGGCCGACTGCAGTTCGAGTCCCAGACCTGGCAGCTTGTTTCCTCGCTTCCCCTCTCCCTCTCTCTCTAGTGAGCACATGTGCCCGATAGCAAAGTAAAAATAGTAACAACAAATAAAATTTATTAATTTTTTTGGAGAGTGTTTCACTGTAGGGTGCTTGTGCTCTCCAGAAAGAGACAGAGACAGAAAGTGAGAAATCACCCCCCAGGGGGGATGGCTGCACCACAATCCCTTCTCCTCCACTCTCCTCTCAGGATCTTGGGCACACA
>NW_006204055.1:138540-147434 GCF_000334495.1 Tupaia belangeri chinensis
GAAAAACTCACAGGGTGCATGAGCGTGCCCAAAATCCTGAGAGGAGAATGGAGGCGATTTCAGTGTGGCCGTCCCCCGTGGGTGCTCTCTCATTTCCCTCTCTTTGTCTCTGTCTCTGGCCAATGTGTGCATCCTATAACAAAATTTTTAAAATAAATAAATATAAGTAAAAAAAATTTTAAAAGAAAAGATATAAGAGCTTCCTGGGCTACTCTGTATAACTCTTTAAAAAAAATTTTAAATTAAGAAGACCAACTGGTGGCATGGTGGTTAAAGCAGCTGGATCCCACATGGCCAACTATGCATTATGAGTCCCAGATCCAGTGGCTTGAAAAACTCACAGGGTGCATGAGCGTGCCCAAAATCCTGAGAGGAGAATGGAGGCGATTTCAGTGTGGCCGTCCCCCGTGGGTGCTCTCTCATTTCCCTCTCTTTGTCTCTGTCTCTGGCCAATGTGTGCATCCTATAACAAAATTTTTAAAATAAATAAATATAAGTAAAAAAAATTTTAAAAGAAAAGATATAAGAGCTTCCTGGGCTACTCTGTGGTAAAGGCAGCCAGATCCTATGTTGCCAAGCACATGGTTCAAGACCCAGACCCAGCAGCTTGAGAAACATGCTGGGCGTGTGTGCACGCGTGTGCCAAATCCCAAAAGGAGGCAGAGATGGAGGAGAAGGGATTGTGGTGTGACCATCTCCATGGCAGGGTGCTTTTTCGTCTCTCTGTCTCTCTGTCTCTCTGTGTGCCCTCTGCAGCCAAAGCGGGGGAAATAGAGATCCCCACATTAAACCATTGACCTTGGTCCAAGCTGGACAGCAGGGAATCGCCACTGTTCCCGGGTTCAGCTGACATCGGTCTTAGCCCAACATAACGGCGCTTACCACGGTGAGGCATCCCTGTGCCTGCTCGTGGGGACATGGGGCTGCCATCTGCGGGAGCAACGGTGGTGATGACAGCTAGCAAACTGCACCAAGTCTGTGTCGGAACGCCTTTTTTTTTTCTTTTTTAGAGAGATTTTTGCTATAGGGCACGTACGCTTACCAGAGACAGAGAGACAAAAAGTGAGAAATCACCCCCCAGGGGAAATGGTTACACTGCAATCCCTTCTCTATTCTCTTCTCAGGATCTTGAGCACACGTGCACATGCACCCGTGTGAGATTTAAGTCGCCGGGTCTGGGACTTGTACCACGGTCGACTACGTGGGAGTCCAGTGATGAAACCATTATGCCAACTGCTGGTCCCTGTGTGTCAGAAGTCTTCTACGTGCGCTGTACCTCATACATACGTCTCATGTGACAGACATCGTATTGCATACACACACACATTTACACACATGTACACATTCAGTCTTCATGACAACGCCATGGGGGGCGTTGCCATCATCATCCTTTAACCGAGCAGCCCCCAGGGAAGGAACCAAAGCACAGCCGGGTCGGCCTGCCCAGCCTCTGGCTGGAAGGGCTGGATTTGAACCCAGACAACATGGCTCCGTACGTCTTGGGCCTCACTGCTATGACAGTCTTCTGCGGGGTACATGAGGTCCATCCAAACCCTCATCTGATGAGAGTGCTTCCATGGGCCCAGAGAGGATTAGCAACTACCTCAAGTCACACAGCACACGTGGTGCATTCCCCTCACCCCACATTGCCGCCTAAGGTGGTCCCAAGACCTCCGATCTGCTGGGAAAGGGCCCTAAGTGCTTCTAAATGCCACGGTGACACAGAGTTTACTTCCCTCCCCCCTGGCGACAGCACCAAGCATGTCCTGAAGCTCCTGCAGGGGGGATGCCAGCTGCATTTGGGCCCCAGATGGGCAACGGTCCCTACCACACAGCAGGCAGGCCCAGAGTGTGGACCTGGGCATCCCGGCTCCACGCCAGGCCTTTCGGCCCGGTGCTGGTCAGAGCACCCCCTGGTGTGCTCGAGAGCGCGTGTGAGAAGCAGAGAGGCAGCAGCTGCCCTTTGCCTCCCCGCTGCCTCCCCGCTGCGAGCAGCCGTGGGCCTGGGATTTTGTACTTTGGAGTTCCAGCAAGCGAGGGCTTAGGCCTAGCTGCTGGGAGTCTGTTGTCTGGAATTCCTTGGTCCTGGACTTCTCTGCCCTTCCTCCCTAAAGCTGGGACCCAGGGAGGCTGCAGCCCCCTCCTCCTGGGCTGCAGGGAGGAGCTCGTCTGCGGCAGCTGGCGTGGGTCTCCAGGGAAGGCCCCGGCCTGTGCACTTGGCCATCTCCTTCTAAAACCTCCGGTTTTCACTGGGGTTGTTTCTTGCACTTAGGACGCACTATTCCCCCCACCCGGGAACCCCCATATCGCCTTCCCCAGGCCAGTTCTTGGGCAAGAAGGGGCCCCACGGTCAAGCTGAGCTGACCTCATGCATAACCAAGCCCAAGGCCCACTGTCAGGTAAACAGCTAGTGCTGACTTTGCAAAAACACAAAAACCACTCTGCCCCCACCCTGCCCTATGCCTGGGGCCTCCCTGAGTGCTCCACAGGAGGGCCACCTCCACGGCAGGAGCGGGGCCTGCGGCTCAGCGTGGGAGATCTCCTCCGGGGGCTTCCATGACCGCCCGGGACACACTCACCCATGGTGGGGAGAGACACACACCGAGTGTGGGAGGGTGGACAAGCAAGCCCAGAGAACAAATGCCCGGAGCAGGGGAGAGGAGACCCAGCCAGACCGAAGGCAGAGCTGGGACCAGGCTGTCACAGCCCGATGTGAACCCCCCCGCTCTGGGACCGGGGTCTGGTTTACCTTGTCCTGCTGTGGGATGACGGTTTGAGTGGAAGCAGCAGGCTGCAGTCCCGCAGTGGGGCTGGGGTGCGGCAGGCAGCCTGGACGAACCCCCAGCAGAAGGCCTGCAAGGGGTCTTGGCCTAGGGGTCTGAGGAGATGGGCCCTGAGTACGGGGAGAGCTGGGGCAGGCTGGGTGGCGTTGGCTCAGAGCCGGGGCAGCCTCGCGGACTCAGGCGTGTGCCCAAGGATAGGCTTGGCCTTGAACACTTCTCCTCTGACCTACTCTGAAATTCTCAAAGCTCCAGACGAGGTCCGAGAACAGCACGATAACACCCACAGCCTTTGCCCCATCACCAACCGCCCCCTCTGCCGCCTTTGCGCTCTCTGCACTGTCCGCCATGGCGGAGCCGGCAGATACAGACTCACGAGCCTGCGTTCGAGTCTGAATCCACACACCTGCTGGATGCCTTGAGATGCAGGCACCATGACACGCTCCCAACCCTTCCACGTATGTCTCTGGGATGAAGGGACATTCTCCTATGTGGCCATAACCCAGCGAGCTCCAGAAATGGCGCATGAGGGCAGGTCGCGGCGTAGTAAAGGCAGCTGGGTCCCATGTGGCCCACTGCGCAGTTCGAGCCCTGGACTCGGTAGCTAGAAAACCACACCGGGATGGGACCAGCAGATGGCATAATGGTTATATTGCTGGACTCCCACATACCACGGTTTGAGTCTCAGACCTGGTGGCTTAAAACACCCAGGCACTTGTGTGCATGCCCAAAATCCCAAGAGGAGACTGGAGGAAAAGGGATTGCGGTGTGGCCATCCCTCAGGGGGGTGATTTCTCTCTTTCTTTTTCTTTCTTTCTTTTCTTTTTTTTTTCTTCCTTTCTTTTTTTAAATTTTAAATTTTTTTTTTTGAGAGATTTTTGCTATATGGCGCATGTGCTCGCCAGAAAGACAGAGAGACAGAAAGTGAGAAATCACTCCCAAGGGGAGGGCCACACCGCAATTCCTTCTCCTTCATTCTCCTCTCAGGATCTTGGGCACACATGCACATGTGCCTGGCGTGAGTTTAAGCCACCGGGTTTAGGACTCGAACCGCAGTTGACTACATGGGAGTCCAGCAACATAGCCGTTACACCAACTGCTGGTCCCTTGATTTCTTTCTGTCTCTCTGTCTGTCTATCCAGTGAGTGCACACAACCTATAGCAAAAACCTCTCAAAAACAAAAAACAAAAACAAAAACAAAAAAAGGGAGAAGAAGAAAAGGAAAACACGTGTGTGCATGAGTGCTCAGAATCCCAGGAGGAGGATGGAGGAGGGATTGTGGCGTGGCCGTCCCCGCTGGAAGGTGATTTCTCGCTTTCCCTCTCTTTCTCTCTTTCTCTCTCTGGTGAACACACATGCCCTATAGCAAACTTAAAAAATAAGAGAGAGAGAGAGAGAAGGGATCAGCAGACAGAGTAATGGTTATGTCGCTGGACTCCCACATGACCGACCACAGTTTGAGTCCCAGACCCAGTGGCTTCATAAACCGCACCAGGCACATATGTGTGTGCATGCCCAAAATTCCAAGAGGAGAATGGAGGAGAAGGGATTGTGGCATGGACGTGCCCTCCCTGGGGTAGGGGATGATTTCTTGCTTTCTGTCTCTCCAGCAAGTGCATGTGCCCTATAGCAAAAAAAAAAAAAAAAAAAAAAGAAGAAGAAGAAGAAGAAGAAGAAAGACAAGCAAGAGAAAAAAATAGAACACGGGCCTAGTGTTATTCCAGATTCAGTCCCTAGCCATGTTTCCTCAGGGTTCGCTTGTGGAGCTTTTTCCTTTTAAAAAATTATTTATTTATTGCCACAGGGCATGTGTACTTGCCAGAGACAGACACAGTGAGAGAGAAAGTGAGAAATCACCCCGCAGGGAGGATGGCCATGCTACAATCCCTTCTCCTCCATTCTCCTCCTGGGATTCTGATCATACACACACATGCATGCCTGGCATGAGTTTCAAGCCACTGGATCCAGAATGCGAACCAGGGTCGGCCATGTGGGAGTCCAGTATCTTAACCACTATGCCACCTACTGCCTCCTCTCCTTTTTAAGTCCTAGATTCAGGCAAGAATCACTTATGACAGGACTTCAAAGTATTCATAGAACAATGGAATTAAAGTATGATTTTATTCTGGTGAAAAAAAATTGGTGAAAAAAAGTTGAAACCCAGGCATAATCCATAGAAAATGTATACTGGAGGAAGTATACTCCTACGGGCATGGCCACACCATATTCCTCTGTCTTCCATTCCTCCACCCTCTCTGGATCTGAGGTACACATACACACACACCACGTGTTTTTCAAGCCGCCAGGGCTGGGATTCGAACCGTGCAGTCAGCCATGTGGAATCTGGCTCCCTTAACTACCAGGTCACAGGCCAGCCCCTTTCTTTATTACAAAAGTAATATGTGCTTATTGGTTATAAAATTAAAACAATCTAGAAATGTATAAAGTGAAACATAAAAGCCCAGGCTGACTCGATCCTACCTCTTGGAGAAAGCCACCACTAGTAATGTGGGGTCGGCACACGCGTGTGCACACACCGCTGCACACACACTACTCCACGGCTTGCTTGTCCAGCCTGGAGAACGAGGCCAGTCCCGGTGTGGAGGTTGCTTTCTAAGCAGTCTCTCCTAGGCTGGCAGCATTTACAGTAAGAAGCCCGGCGTCTCCCTCTTGAGGTCTCTTGCAGAATAGTTGAGAATCCCAGAGTGCGCTGGATCCAAAGGAGGCCAGTCCACTCACAGACCCACTGGCCTGGCCTGTGGGTCCCAAGGTTGCGTCCCTTGCTTCCCGACGTGGGACTGATGCCAGAGTGGGTGGGGCAGCAGGACTTCTAGCCCAAGCCACACACAGCGTCTGCCTCTCTCACCAAGGCTGGCCTCTGATTCAGAGCTTGGATCGCCTGTCCACACCCCGCTGCCCACAAAGGGAGTTCTCTCCTTTGAGGCCAATGTGTTCTCTTTGCCAGCTGACCTTGGCATGACTACCCTGATGGGTCAGATGGCAGCTAATCCCACTGACCCTCACATGAAGGGATGGGGGTCTGAACTGCCCCCTCCTGGGGGCTTCTCAGTCTGGCCACAAGTTTCTCACCTCCTCCCCAGGTGACAGGAGAAGCAATCTGGAGCGGCAGTCAAGAACCTGCAGCTTGAGTGCTGTCTGCAAATCCCTCTGCCTCTCTCAGAGGAAGTGAGAACAATAACGAAAGGTCGAATGCGCTAGTACCTGTGGCTAGACCCCTTAGCACAGTGGTGGGCGCTTAGTAGCTGCTCAACCAACTCTCGTAATTAACACGTATGTGTTGTTACATGCCTGTGTATTACTGCTCTAACTGCTCTGTTTTATAAAGTGAGGTGCCCCACGCGTATTCTTCTTAGCTTGCTTTTCTCACCTAATATGCCATCGACCTTTTCCACGTCTGCCCTGTAGCCTCCCCGTCCAAGGGTGCTGTCCAGGCAGGAGATTAAACCATCTCCGGAGCGTCAAAGCCCTCAGTCTTTGCCTGGGCGATGTCTTCCACTGCCGTAAAACGGAGGAAGGAGTTAAGGCTCGGTTCAGGTGCATCAGCTGAAGCTGAACTGTCAAGCTGTCACCTGCGGTTTCATTTCTTTGTCTGGCAGCCCATTTGTCTTTTTGCTCATTTGACTCTTAGTCCACGTTGGGATTGTCGTTGTTTTCCTAACTTGGGAGAAACAGGCGAGAGGTCAGCCTCTGCAGGGTGTGGCTGGAAAGGGGGAGGAGGAACCAGAAGAGCCACTGGTCAGGGCAGGGAAGGGGAGGGCCTGCCAGAGAGAAGGTCCTGGGGTCAGGCTCTAGAAATCGCCCTCTCTGGCTCGTCCATCTTTGAGATGGCCCTGCCCATCTTAGCCTCTGGTTCCAGAGCCTAGGTGTCTCTCCGGTTCCTCCGTCACCCCCCAGAGCCAACCCTTTAGCAAGACTGCCCCTTCTTGCCACCCACTGCCCCCACTGCGTTCAGACTTGGATACTCATGTGGTCTCGCCACTTCCGTCCTTCCCTAGGCCTTCACGCTATTGCAGCGGTGGGCGAGGGTGCGTAGAAAAGCAGTTGGTCCCACTTGGTCCAGAGTTGGACCCGAACGCACTGGTTCTTGGCAGTCTCTGTCCCCTGAGCCGTGGGCCTGAGGGCTTCCCCCAACCTCATCCATTGTCCAGGTCCTTCAGCATTTTTTTAAGTGTGTTTATTTTGTTCACAATAGAGAATGGTGTGCGATGCGCACGGGAGAGTGAAAGGAAGAAAGAGAAGCACCCTCGCGCTTGGCAGGATCTCAGGGTACGCATGCAGTTTTCAGTCTGCCCCAGGAGCCAGAACTCACAGGGCCGCGTGGCCTGGAGCACTGCGGTCAGCACACCGTGGACCGCGCCCCCAGGCTGGGCCTATGTTCCCTCTTCAGGGGAAGCAGCAATGCAGAGTGGTTAAGTACTTTGCTGCCTGGCATGCCTTGGTTTGAAACCTGACTCTGCTACTTACTAGCTGTGACTTTGGGTCAGTTACTTCACCTCCTTGTCTGTAAACGGAGGAAGAGAATGGTGTTCTCTCTCAGCACTGCTAGGAGGATTTAGAGTCGTAAGTTAGGCCAGTGATTGACATGTGCTGGCCACGCTGGGATTCGCTCAACAGCCCACCCTCTGAGCGCCTTAGATGAGAAAGCTCTGGTGATCAGCATAGGGACTGACTGGGGGCATGAAACCAGATCCCTTACCCTTGGGGAACCCCCAACTGTCCAAATTCTCTTTACCCCGTGGTTTCTCAGCCTGGGCACCATGGCCGTTTGAGGCCAGATTATCTTACTGGGGCGGGGCGGGGGTGCTGTCAGTGCACTGCAGGGTGATAAGCAGGATCCCTGGCCCCTATTCACTAGAAGCCAGTAGCATCTCCCAGTTATGACACCAAGGGTGATTCTGGGGCCAGATGATGGCATAGTAATAAAGGTGGCTGGATCCCGCATGCTCAGCTGCCTGGTTCGAGTCCTGGACCTGGTGACTTGAAAAACATGCTGTGTGTGTGTGCGTGTGTGCATGTGCGTGTGCATGGGTGTGTGCATGTGCGTGTGCGTGTGTGTGTATGTGCGTGTGTGTGCATGTGTGTGTGTGTGTGTGCATGTGCGTGTGCGTGCCCCAAATCTCAGAATGAGGGAGAAATAGGGGAGAAGGGATTTCAGTGTGACCACCCCTGATGGGGGTTCACTCACTTTCCCACTCTGGCAAATTTTTTAAATTATTTTTTAATTTATTGATTTATTTTACATTTTGTCACTGAACATCACCACAGCATACAAATGCGATTTACTTTTAAAAAATTGATTCTAGGGGCCTGCAGGTGGCCTGGTGGTTGGGGGCACTGGACTCCCGTATGGCTGACTGCAGTTCAAGTCTCAGACCTGGTGGCTTGCTTTTTGATTCCCTCCCCCCTCGCTTGGTCCCTCTCTAGTCAAATTAAAATAAATAAATATAGTTAAATGTTTTTTTTTTAAGTGATTCCATGGGGCCAGTCAGTGGTGTGATGATTAAGGTGTCAGACTCCCACATGGCCAACCATGGTTCAAGTCCTGGACCTGGTGGGTTGCTTTCTCACTTTCCATCTCTGTCTCTCTCTGGTCAAATTAAATAATAATAGTAATATAAATAAACTAAATTTAAAACATTAACTTCAACATTGGCAAATGTCCCTTGGGGGTATAAAACTGTCCCATTAAAAACTACTGAACTGGGGGGGCTGGCAGGTGGTGTGGTGTCTAAGGGCGTGAGACTCCCACATGGCCGACCACGGTTTGAGTCCCTAACCTGGTAGCTTGCTTTCTCGCTTTCTCTCTCTCTCTCTCTTTCTTTCTTGCTCTGTCCCTCGTGGGTCAAATTAAAATAAGCAAACAAATAAATAAAGTTAAATGTTAAAAAAAAAAAAAAGAACTATTGAACTGGGCCAACAGGTTGTGTAGTGGTTAAGATGCTGGATCCCACATGGCTGACTGCACGGTTCAAGTCCTGGACCTGGCAGCTTGAAAAACACACCAGGTGCATGTGCACATGTGCCCCAAATCCAGAGACGAAAATGGAGGAGACAGGATTGTGGCGTGGCCATCCCCTTGTGTGTATGGGGGG
>NW_006204055.1:149211-153754 GCF_000334495.1 Tupaia belangeri chinensis
CCCCTTGTGTGTGTGGGGGGGGGGTGATTTCTCACTTTCCCTCTCTCTCTTGTGAGTGCATGCACCCGATGTCAAATTTTTAAAAAACCTAGAAAACAACCAACCAAACAAAAAAAGAACCACTTGTGATTGAAGTGGTTAACCACACTGCAAGACTGAGAGTTCTCGCTGAACTGCTGGGCCTAGAAACGCTGGAGAGTCCATGGGGCTTCATGGAGGAGGTGGTCCGGTCTGGGGTTCGGCCTTGAGGTTGGCTAGGATGTCCAGAAGGGTACACTGCCTGGCTCTTCGCCCATCTTCCTGACAGTTTTGGTGGGCTCCTCCTCTTCCTGATCCTGAAATGTTGGGGCTCTGGGGGGTCTTCCCACGTTCCCATCACCACTCTGCCATGCTACCCTGGGAGAGCTCTCTTCCAGCAGGGCTGACTGCCGCAGACCTTCTAGTTCTCTGCCTTCAGCCTAGACCTCGCTCCTGAACCCCAGACAACCTATGTAGCTCTTCCTGGACACCACCACCTAAGGCCCTCCAGGCTTTGCAAACCCAATGTGAAAAGAACTACCTTCTGCCCTTCTCTGACAGTCCACATCCTGACACCCCTGCTGATACCTCAGAGGCCATCATTGACCCCCCTCACTCCTCTGTAGGACTTGTCGTTGTAACCTGCTGTCTCTGAACTCCACCCATACAGTCACCTCCACACCACGGTCGTCCTCTCCAGCTTACCCACAGCGCTGCAGCCAGAGATCCTTCCAGGATGTCACCCCGACCGTGTCCCACACACGCCCTCCCTTGCCCTCAACTCGTCATGCACGGCCCAGCTGCGAAGGTGGGCTCCCTCTCCTGCTGTCCCGTGTGAACCTGGCCCGCAGCCCTTTCGGCGTCCTCACTTCTGCCTGTAAAGCCATCCTCCTTCCCACCACCAGGCCTTTGCTGGGGCTGTTCCGTGGGACTGGAATGCTTCCCCTACTGTGGAACTTCTAGTCATCCTTCAAAGCCCAACTCCTGTCCCCCTTCTGGGAAGTTATCCCTCACACTCCCTCCCTCTGCCCCCAGGGTTCATTACTTCCTCTTGAGCCAAGTCTGATATGCTTCAACCCTGGTCTTGAGAGTGACACACGCTCAGCACAACTTTTCACATCTTCCACTTCTCCAGCATCCACCTAGACAGTGTATTTACTCTTCGGCACGGGAACCTTCAGGGTATTAAACTTCTCGAAGTCATCCACCAAGCCTGCCTTGGCCACGCAGGCCTTACAAGCCCAGTCCATAGCTGGTGGGTTCTCAGGCAGTGCAGCCACCCCAGAGGTATGGGTTTCTTTCCATGTTTTCGGGGAGTTAGCAATAGCCTTTGGTTTCAGGGCATTATTTCCCCAAAAGCTACCCAGTCAATAGTTTTTAGGCCAAATTTTTGCCCAGCCATCTTGCAATTCTTCACTGGCCCTCCCCCTCTTACCTTTTCCAAGTCATCTCCTCCTTCCGGTGTCCTTGATTCGGGCACCCTGCACTCCTACCGCAGGGCCTTTGCACAAGCAGACCCATTGCTTGGAAGATTCTTCCTCTAAGAACAAGAATGGCTCCTTCCCTTTCCTCCTACAAATCTTTGCTTGCACGTCAGCTTTTTAATCAGCTTCTCTGACTACTCTATTTAAAACTGTGAACCACCTCCACTCAGTGCCGTTCAGCCCCCACCCCCTTATCCTGCTGTAACAGTTTCTTTGCAATGTTCTCTGCATTTTCCAGCCCCTTCTCTGTGTAGTCTATTGCTTATCTGTCTTGTCTACTAGCAAATCTGCTCTGCCTAGTCTCTCCCTTCATGGCCATGTTCCGGTACCTGGCAAATACTAAGCAAATGTGAGGATCCCAAACCCCAGAATGAGTAGGGCTGTCTTGCCAAGTCTCACAAGACCACAGGTAGTGCAGTGGGCAGGACGCTCCACCCCTTGGGATTGTGGGCCCTGGGCCAGTCCTTAAGCCCTTGGAAAGATGGTTGTCCGAGACATGGTGCTGCCACGTGTCAAGGGCTCAGTGATGCTGGTGTGCAGGCACAGGCACGCGCACGTATAGACGTGGCCCCTGGCCTTCTAATGCGATTTACACCTTTCCACACAGAATTTTATTTCGCCCTTGCACTAACCCCAAACGGAGGTAGAACCAGTTTTGACAGATGAAAAAAATGAGGCCCCAGAGAGGGACACTTGAGAAGCCTGGGCCCTCCCCAGGCCACGGCACCGACATCACGGACCCTCCCCCACTCCCTGGGCTGTGCAGTAGCTGCCAGGCTCGGGAAGGTCGCGGGCGCCGGGCGCAACTAGGGGCTCGGGGCAGGGGACTACATTTCCCAGGAGCCGTTGCCCGCAGGACTGCGGCTCCCCAGGCTTTAAAGGGCCTCTCGTTAAAGGGGCGGGGGGGGGGTCCCGGCCTCAGTCTGCAGGCTGGAAGGCCGCGCTGCGCTCTGGAGGGACGCGAGAGTCCCCTGCAGGGGCAGCGCTGGCGCAGAAGCCCCCAGCCCTGCAGTATCCGCCAGGCCAGGCCCAGCGGATCTGCAGGGAGCCTGTACTCCTCTTGCCCCCTTGGCCTCCGACCCTGCATCCAACTCCAAGGGAGCCCCCTCCCTCTCCTCCTCCGCCCCCACGGGGGTGGGGGGACAGTGAAGCTCGCCTTCTGGCGGGAGCAGGGGCGTCTGCTGGCTGAAAGCCCTAGCGACCCCTTCCTTCGTTTCTGGCTTCAGCTCGGAAAGAGAACGTACAGGTCCCTGGGTGGGTGGGGATTAGGGACCGGGAGCCACAACACAACGAAGGTCTGCGGCGGGAGGGGGCGGAGCCTCACAGTGCCCCCACCCACCCATCCTCCAAGACCCCCGGCCTCCTGGGTAAAATGGGCTGACGGGGGAAGTGACCCCGGTGCCTGTCTGCCAGGTGGGAGGCGCCAAGGACCTAGAAACCATAGGGGTATTCTGCAGCTAATGCGCTGTGCAAATAAATTCGGGAACGGGACGGGGTGTCCTAGTGACCGGTCGCTGAGAGCGCCGGGGAACATGTCAGGTATGGGGGCGTCTGTTTGGGTCCCTACTTCCCTGTCCAGGTCTTAGTGGGAACACGGAGAAGTGTCTTTGTAAATAACCAAAACAAACCCACCAGGATGTTTTTTTCCAAAGCAGGTGATTGACATCATCGGAATAAAACCTTGACCTTTTAAACCGATCGGGCCCTTCGTCTCCGCTCTCCCCCGCCTGTGCCTCGGAGATAAGCTGAACGGGAGGGGTGGGGGCATCTGACATCGAGTCTTGGGCCTCTGCCTCCCCCTCCCTTTCCAATAATTTGGATTAATCCATCCCTTGGTGTTGGGGAGTAGGCCTGTTACTTTGCCGTGGCCTCAGAGACTCCCCGGTCAGTAGGAGCCCTCTTCCCCGACCCCCGCAGCCACGCCCGGTCCCCCCACCCAAACCCTCCGACCCCTCCTCTTCTCCACTCCCCGGCAGGCCACTGTCTGCACACGGAGAGGTTTTCTTCGTTCTGACCCACTGCAATGCCCACTCCTAGGGTATTGTTTAAGCAGAGAGCGAGGATGTCCGCTTAGGGAATGGAAAGCGGGTTTGTTGGGGGCGGGGGCCAGGGCCAAGTCCACGCAGGACGTGGCACGTGCGCGGCAGGTCGGCCCCAGCTCCCGCCAGGCAGAGCTTCACTGCTCCTAAGGTCTCTGGTCCTAGGGTCTCTGGGGGCCGATCTGCAGTCTCTGGGCCCCGAAAGTCCCCCAAAGCCCCAGGCCCCCTACAGACAGCGGCGGCCCTCTCCGCCTGGTGGGTACCTGCCTCTCAGCACCCGCAGAGATGTGTGCATTTTAACAAAGACTGCATCCTCCAGCAAAATGGCGCTGGTCCCGGTCAGGCTCCCCAAACAAATGCACATTTTCAGAGGACTTGTCATGACCCAAGGGACGCACCCCCTCCTAGACATCTCCCCCAGTGCCCCGTTTTCCCAATGCCCCAAGCAACTCAGGGCTTCTCATCCCAGGGGCCCCAGGACCGGCTCTGGTTAGTCTTTGGGCAGCTCCTCAACGGTGAACCCCTAACCAGCACGACATACACACACATCTTCCAAAGCCTTGGGAGGGGACTGGGCCCCCAGGCTGGGCCTCTGAAATGAGGGGCAGCGAGCTCTGCCTCCCACGCCCCAAAACTCCTAAGCAGAAGGCATATAAATGAATTCCCGGCTGGGATATATGGGAGATGCGGGGGTCTTTGAGGAGAGAGAATCAACCCCGAAGGCCCCTCCTCATCTCTTGGGGGGGCCCAGGGGGTATTGGGGGTCCTGTCTCAGGAAGGAACTCCAACGCACAGATCAGGGGGCGCGCTGGGGAGAAGACCAGAGAAGAGGGGGAAGGGACAAAGTTAGAAAGTGGCCTTCCAACTCTTCCAAGGAAAGTTTCCTTGGGGGGCCCATGGACAGAAAGGGAGTAGGGGTGCGGGGGGGAGAGTGGCGGGATGGCCCCCGAGAGGTGACCGGACCCTGGGGGAGCGACCCCTCCCCCCTGTCCCGGCTCGGCA
>NW_006204055.1:154319-156233 GCF_000334495.1 Tupaia belangeri chinensis
GCCGGACTCCGCGCCGGCCTGTCAGTCGGCCGCCCGAGAGCACACGCCGCGTCGGACTTCGCTCAGCCTCCCACCGGGGCTGGCCCTCGGGAAGGCGCCTTCGGCAGCAGGACCAGGCAGGTGACCATGACCGAGAACTCCACGTCCGCCCCTGCGGCCAAGCCCAAACGGGCCAAGGCCTCCAAGAAGTCCACAGACCACCCCAAGTACTCGGACATGATCGTGGCTGCCATCCAGGCCGAGAAGAACCGCGCGGGCTCCTCGCGCCAGTCCATCCAGAAGTACATCAAGAGCCACTACAAGGTGGGTGAGAACGCCGACTCGCAGATCAAGTTGTCCATCAAGCGCCTGGTCACCACCGGGGTCCTCAAGCAGACCAAAGGGGTGGGTGCCTCGGGGTCCTTCCGGCTGGCCAAGAGCGATGAGCCCAAAAGGTCAGTGGCCTTCAAGAAGACCAAGAAGGAAGTCAAGAAGGTGGCCACGCCAAAAAAGGCAGCCAAGCCGAAGAAGGCTGCCTCCAAAGCTCCAAGCAAGAAACCCAAAGCCGCCCCAGTCAAGAAGGCCAAGAAGAAGCCGGCTGCCACGCCCAGGAAAGCCAAAAAGCCCAAGACTGTCAAGGCTAAGCCAGTCAAGACTTCCAAGCCCAAGAAGGCCAAACCTGTGAAGCCCAAAGCAAAGTCCAGCGCCAAGAGGGCGGGCAAGAAGAAGTGATAAGGCTTTCCTAGTGGACGCTCCTTCCTGTCTGTTTTCTGTAAATACCTTTCCCCACCCCTGATTCTCATCTGCAACCCCTAACCCTTTCTATTCTGAATTTCAAAGACAGAATTTGGATTCCTCAGAAATTGTGGGATGATTCCTTTTTATTTTTTTCTTAACCAGTTGTGCAAGAACGGCAACAACCAATCATCTCTGTAACGATGAGGATGTACTTACGTTTCATTTTGTCGATTTGCTATTAATCTCTATGGGTTTAGGGATCTGGGGGGGCTTGTGTGTGGGGGTTGTTTAATGATTTGTTTGCCACGAAAGTGGATGGGGAGGAGGGAACAGATCAAGACTGTTCTGGCCAGGAGAGAGGGAGCCCAGGAAGCTTAGGGTTTGTAAGAGATTCTGTAAGTGAGCTTCCTTTAAATTGGGCACCCCGGTGAGAGAAGCAGAACCTTGGGCTGGGGGGGGGAGAGGAGGGAGGTGGGAAAAAACCTGTCTGGGCTGATTTCTGCCTCCAGTGTGAGCAGAGCAGGGGGGGCTTGACCCATTCCTTCTCACTTCTCTTAGTCTGCCTTGTGGCCTCCCTATTGTCTTTGGGAAGAGGAAGGGGATCCAAGTGACCGTGGTTGGGGGCAGCTGTACCTTCTCTCTGGGTTGGGGGGCATTTCTCTAGGGCTTGGGCAACCTCTCTGTTGAAAGGGAGTGGAAACTTTGGAGGAAGGGTGGGGAGTCAGCCAGCCAAGTGCCTCAGTGTGCCCTCTTGAAATTGGGGTTTTTCCACACAATTAATGGGTTGTGTCCTTGGAGGACTCCCCCCCCTTATTTTTTGTTGTTCCTCCTGTACCAAGGGGTGGCTTGGCTTGGTCTGGTGGGACTGCAGCCCCACCACCAGCCTTTGAAAAGCCTTCCGGCTTTTTCCTTTGAGTCTTTTTCTAAGTAGCGGTAGATGGGTGGGGGGAGTGGGCAGCAAGGCACAGTGCAGTGGGTTTTGGATTTCAGTAGTTTTACCGAGGTAGGTTTGTGTGCATGTGTGTATATGTATATATACTCATCTAGGGCTAGTGCGTAACGTGTCACACCCGGGAGCTGGGAGAAAAAACCTGTACAGTTGTCTTTTTTTTTTTTAATAAAATAGGAAAATCGCGCACTTCAGCGTACGCCTCTTTTTTTTTTTTTTTTTTTTTTTAAAAGTTTTTTTTTTGCCGG
>NW_006204055.1:156431-162503 GCF_000334495.1 Tupaia belangeri chinensis
GCTCTGTGGGGGACCCAAGAGATGGGTGGGAGGTAAGCAGAGAGTGGGCATGGAGCGAGGGCTGGGCCCTGCCTCGAATTCCTCCGCCCCTTCCCCTGCCCCCACACGGATCTCCGCAGTCCTAAACTTACAAATCAATCCACTTTCCTCCCTGGCTGAGCCTGCCAGGCCCCGC
The DNA here is from genome assembly GCF_000334495.1 of Tupaia belangeri chinensis. Lineage (NCBI taxonomy): Eukaryota > Metazoa > Chordata > Mammalia > Scandentia > Tupaiidae > Tupaia > Tupaia belangeri. Next base: position 156,607 of record NW_006204055.1, read on the forward strand.
CCACCCACCTCTGGTGGGTGTGATGTGGGCAGGTAGGGTCTGGCGCGCCGCGTTCTCAGGGGCCACGCGTGGTCGCCGCGCGCAGTCCGCGCTGGCCCAGCTGCGCGACATCCTGGAAGGAGAGCTGGAAGGGATCCGCCAAGCCGGCACCTGGAAAAGTGAGCGGATCATCAGGTCCCGGCAGGGGCCGCACATCCACGTGGACGGCGTCTCTGGAGGTAACTCTCCCTCCCGGGAGTTGTTGTTCATGGGAGGGTGTTCGGAGGCCGGGTTGGGAGGCATCTGCACGCGTGGCCGCTGATTCCGGTCCCATCTCTCGGGCAGACTTTGTGGCTTCTAACCTGATTAAACCCGTTTGGACCGACGGAGGTGATTTGCCCTTGGGCACCTTGGCTAGGAGAGCAGGTTGGGTCAGGGCCCAGCCCAAAAGAGAACGTGAGAAAAAGAAAAAGACACCCAGCTGGCGCTCACAGTGCCGCCTTGGGGAAGGGTGTTGGGAAGGCTGCAGCAAGAAAACCCGCATTTCTTGAGCGGTTGCTTTGTGAAGGCCCTTACTAATTGCTGCATGTGGACTCCTGCTAACTTGGGAACATTAGGACCAATCGCATTTTACAGAGGATGAAGCTGACAGACATTAAGGGCTTGCCTTAAAGCCCCTAGCCAGGCAGAGCTGGACTCACAGAGCTGGAAGGCTGACCAACTGCCAGAGACCAGCTTTCTGGTTAAGTCACACCAGCGAGCGGTTCTGGGCTGCTGCAGAGACACAGTGGATTGGCTCCTGCGGTCTCCTCCATTTCATTCTGGCCACTGGTCACAGCCCAAGGCAGGTGCCTGTTACCAACAGGGCTTCACGAAATAGGCATGGAATTCTTGGTGTTGCTGTACCCACTTGTAAAATAGAGGTCCCAGCAAACCTCTGCCTTCCCCAGGGGAAGCTTGGAACAGGTCGAAAAATGGGAAATTAGGAGACCCAAGTCCTTGTACTGCTTTTGCCTCCTCCAGGTTTGTGAACCTTCCCTTCCCCTGGCCTCAGTCCCCCCCCCTCAGCTGTGTCCACTTTGGGCTTTATAGTTCCGGGCCTGGGATCTCAGAGGAATGCCCTCTGGGAATGCCATTACCAGCCACGAAGTCAAGTGTGGGATTTGGGCACTGCAGCCTTCTGCTTTTACCCTAGAGGGAGCTCGGGGTGGTCTTCAAGGACAGAAGCCTGGGAGGAGGGGCTGGATTCTTCCCTAGGTACTAGGTACATTGTGATTCGAAGCCAGAGTTTCAACTTCCCACCCTTCAGGGTAGCGCAGTGAGAGGTGTCTCCTGGGGCCCTGGCTCCCCATCCTGACCTCTGTCCTAGAGTGGACTATGCTGTGTGGTTGTTGCCTTCTCCAGGGTGAACCCAGGGCTCAGCATAGTCGTCTTTCCGGGCCCTGCTTCAGCCCCCGTGTCCATGTCCTCTCCTCCACCTCAGGAATCCTTAACTTCTGTGCCAACAACTACTTGGGCCTGAGCAGCCATCCCGAGGTGATCCAGGCAGGTCTTCAGGCTCTGGAGGAGTTTGGAGCTGGCCTCAGCTCTGTCCGCTTCATCTGTGGGACCCAGGTAAACACTGGGTGTTGGGGAGAGACACTATCCCCAGCTTTCTGCACCGACAGTCAGCAGGGCTGGATGACCTGGCTCAGCTCTTCCAGGGCTCTGGGCCTTCTGTCAGCTCCCAGAGCTGTGCAATAGGAAGGCGGGGTGAGGGCCTCCTTTGCTGAGAAGCCGCAGGCCAGAAAGTTTACGCATCTCGGCACCCATTTCTCCACCTGCAGGACCGAGTTCCTCACACCTGTCCCTCTACAGGAAGAAGAAGGCAGGCCTTGAGATGGTTCTGGAGCATTTCTCCCTGAGCTTGGCTTCCAATGCTGCCATGTATTGGCTCTGTTAAGACAAGAGTCTTAACCTCTCTGTGCTTGAATCCCTTCATTGATACAGTGGGGGTAATGACACTTGATAGGATCATTGCGAGTTAAAGACTTAATACCTGTAAAAATACTTAGAACATGGAACAGCTGGTGGCATAGTAGTTAAGGCAGCTGGACCCCACAAGGCCCACTATGCAGTTCGTGTCCCAGACCCAGTAGCTTGAAAAGAACACTGGGCATGTGCAAGTGCATGCCCAAAATCCCGAGAGGAGAATGGAAGAGCAAGGATTGTGGTGTGGCCATCCCCCTTTGGGGTGCTTTTGCTTTCTCACTTTTCTCTCTCCACCTCTCTCCAGTGAGCACAGCACCCTAAAGGAAATGAAAAGTAAGTAAGTAAGGGCCAGCAGGTGGTGTGGTGGTTAAGGTTCTGGACTCCCATGTGGTCGACCACAATTCAAGTCCCAGACCTGGTGGCTTGCTTTCTCACTCTCTCTCTCTCTCTCTCTCTGTCTTTCTTTGGTAAGTGTATATACCCTATAGCAAATTAAAATAATAATAATAAACAAAATTAAATAATTCTTTAAAAATAAATAAATACATGGGACTAGCATACGTCATAGTGGTTATGTTGTTGGACTCCCATATGCTCAACTGTGGTTCGAGTCCCAGACCCAGTGGCTTGAAACTCAGGCCAGGTGTGTGTGCACGCGTGTGTGTGCATGTGTTTGTGTGTATGTGCCCAAAATCCTGAGAGGAAAATGGAAGAGAGAGGATTGCCACATGGCCATCCCTCTAGAGGGATAATTTCTTCCTTTCTGACTGTCTGTCTCTGCCTCTCTGGCAAGTGTAGGCACTCTATAGCAAAAATCTTAAAAAACAAAAACAAACAAACAAAAAACCGTAAGGCTGGCAGTTAGTGTTAAGGGTGGTTAAGGGTGCTGGACTCCCACATGGCCAACCACCATTTGTGTCCCGGACTTGGCAGCTTGCTTTCTCTCTTTTCCTTCTCTCTCTCTCTCTGTCCCTGTCTGATAAAATTAAAATAAGTAAATAAATAAAGTTAAATAAAAAATAAATTATGCTGGGTACATATGTGTGTGTTTCCAAAATCCCAAGAGGAGAATAGAGGAGAAGGGATTGTGGTGTGGCCATCCTCCCCAGGGTGGATTCCTCGCTTCCCCTCTCTCCAGTGAGCACACGTGCCCTGTGGCAAAAAAACTAAAAAAAATTACAAGTGTTAACTCATTAATCTTCATAACAACCCCAAATGGTAGGTGCTTTTTAAAAAATTTTTGCTATAGGGCACATGCACTTGCTGGAGACAGGGGCAAGGAGAGTGACAGAGAGGGAAAGTGAGAAATCACCTCCAGGGGGGATAGCCACACCACAATCCCTTCTCATTCTCCTCTAAGGATTTTGGGCGCGCATGTACATGAGCCCAGTGGTAGGTGCTAGTCTCATTTCTGTTATTGAGATGGGGATGCTGAGGCACGCAGCCTGCTGTGCTGTTTGAGCCCCGGTAGTCTGGCTCGAGGGCTCATACCCTCGTCTTCTTGTGGTGTCCTCTCATGTAGGTGATGGTGAGATGAACGTGAGAGGCAGGACTCCTGAGCTCATCCAGACACTGGCAGAAACTTGCCCCCAGACAGAGCGGCTCTCAAGTCTAAGATTAGAGGCCCCAAGGAACTCACTTATGTCATCCACTTTGCCGTTAGATAACCCAGAAAGGCACTCGGTCTGATATTAGGAAGGTACATTTTCCTTCCCCATCAGCACCTGTAATTCTGCCATTAGCCCTTCCTTATGAAATGAAAATCCACCGCAGGGGAAACTGAGCACGTCGCTAAGTTCTCACTGGGAATCAGCAGCCAGAATCCCGTTGGCTCAGGGGTAACACGTGTGGTGCAGAAAGATGGGGAGGGCTGAGACTGCAGGCCTTCTGGGTCGGGCCCGTGTGTGGCCCTCTGAGCCTCTGTCTGCAGGCCTGTCCGGCATGGCCACACAGGCATTAACGACTGTCTCTCGCTTACCTTCTTTAGAGCATCCACAAGAATCTAGAAGCCAAGATAGCCTGCTTCCACCAGCGGGAGGATGCCATCCTGTACCCCAGCTGTTTCGATGCCAACACTGGCCTCTTTGAGGTGTTTGAGGCTGGGGGGTGGGAGTCGGTGGGCCTGCTGGACTGTGCGAGCTAGGGATGGGCAGTCAGGAGGACCTGGCAGGATGCCAGTGTCATGCCTTGAGGTGCCAGTGCCATTTCTTATGGTGGTCAAGGTTGCACCAAAAAGATGCTCTCAGAAGAATCCTGGGGCTTGCAAGGAGTCCAGCTTCCAGAGTGTTTGGGAAGTGACCTGCATCAACTAAAAGACTAGGGGGGGGGGACTGGTAGGTGACATGGTGGTTAAGAGAGCTGGACTCTCACATGGCCAACCACAGTTCAAGTCCCAGACCTGGCGGCTTGCTTTCTCTCTCTCTTTCTCTCTCTCTCTGGTCAAACTAAAATAAATAAATAAATAAGTTAAATAAGATAATTCTTTAAAAAAAAAAAGACTACGGGTGGCAGGGGTCTAATATTCACTCATCATGTTTTCATCTGCTCCCAGCAGAGCAGGCCCCTGGTCCAGCCCAGTCCTGGGGACTCAGAGAGAGGCAGGGAGCACCTTGCCTCCCTGCCCAGAGGAGTGCCCTGGCTGGCAGTTAAGTTTTGACTCAGAGGGGCTGGCAGGTGGTATGGTGGTTAAGGATGCTGGACTCCCACATGACCGACTGTGGTTCAAGTCCCTCTCTGGTCAAATGAAAATAAATAAAGTTAAATAAAATAATTCTTTAAAAACTGTTTTGACTCAGAGGTAGTCATGGGGGAGCGCGAATCCCAAAGTGGTGGGCGACGGCTCTGCCCTGACTCCCTCCAGGCCCTGCTGACCCCTGAGGACGCAGTCCTGTCAGACGAGCTGAACCACGCCTCCATCATCGATGGCATCCGTCTGTGCAAGGCCCACAAGTTCCGCTACCGCCACCTGGACATGGCTGACCTAGAGGCCAAGCTGCAGGAGGCCCAGGTGGGGCGGTGTCCTGGGGCACTGTCTGGGCTTCCCCTCTGCTCCCCCATCCCACAGCAGAGGAAGTGAGGATTGGAGAAGCGAATTCCTCCTCATTGACACACAGCCTGAAGGTCTGAAACAGCTGAAACTTGAACCCAGATCCCTTAGACCCAAAGCCTGTTCCATTGCACTGTGGTGCCTTGAGGTTTAGCACGCACCTTCCCCATGGCAGGCCCCGGTTAGGCATAAGGGTGGAGTGGGTGAGTGGGTGAGAGCTCACCCAGCCTGCTCTCCAGAACCTTACACAGGAGGGTGAGACCTGAGCCCCTTCTCACCTTCCAGGCTGTGTGGAAGGGGGGGAAGACTCAGAGGAGCCAGGTGGTAGAAGTGCCGGCGTGCCCACTCCTGAGCTCTCAGAGCCTGGGTGGCTTGACCCAACTTGTGACACTGCTCGCCACGAGCTCGCGTCTTCCCTGCAGAAGCATCGGCTGCGCCTGGTGGCCACGGATGGGGCCTTCTCCATGGACGGCGACGTCGCACCTCTGCAGGAGATCTGCCGTCTCGCCTCCCGATATGGCGCCCTGGTCTTTGTGGACGAGTGCCATGCCACTGGCTTCCTGGGGCCCACCGGCCGGTGGGTGCACAGATCTCCTGAGCGTGGGGTGGAGCTTCCGAGGGTGGGTGGGGCGCCGAGAGGCCAGGGATGGCAGTGGCAGGGTTCTCTTGCGGGGGGCGGATGAGCTGCTGGGTGTGATGGACCAGGTCACCATCATCAACTCCACGCTGGGGAAGGCACTGGGCGGAGCATCAGGTGCCTACAGGGTGGTGTCCTTGGGGTCCCTGGAGGGGTCTCTGGCAAGGTGGGGAGGGCTGGGGTCGGCTCTGGCTCCTAACTCCTGACCAGCCCCTCCCACCACCACTGCCTCTGCCCTTGTTCCTAGGGGGCTACACGGTGGGG
>NW_006204055.1:162560-169764 GCF_000334495.1 Tupaia belangeri chinensis
GGGGGTGGGTGGGGCGCCGAGAGGCCAGGGATGGCAGTGGCAGCTTCTCCTGCAGGGGCACGGATGAGCTGCTGGGTGTGATGGACCAGGTCACCATCATCAACTCCACGCTGGGGAAGGCACTGGGCGGAGCAGAAGGTGCCTACAGGGTGGTGTCCTTGGGGTCCCTGGAGGGGTCTCTGGCAAGGTGGGGAGGGCTGGGGTCGGCTCTGGCTCCTAACTCCTGACCAGCCCCTCCCACCACCACTGCCTCTGCCCTTGTTCCTAGGGGGCTACACGGTGGGGCCTGAGCCCCTGGTGGCCCTGCTGCGGCAGCGTGCCCGGCCCTACCTCTTCTCCAACAGTCTGCCGCCTGCTGTCGTCGGCTGCGCTACCAAGGCCCTGGACCTGCTCATGGAGAGCAACTCCATCGTCCAGTCGATGGCTGCCAAGACCCAGCGGTGGGCTTCCCGGCGGGCCAAGCAGGCTGGGATGGGGGCGTGTGGAGAGCCTGCCCTGAGTGCCTGCCAGACCTGAGGTGGCTCCCTGGCCATGCGTTTTGCCTCTGCTTGCCCACCTCTCCCCGCTGCCGCCACCTTTTACCTCCTGGGTCTCCCTCTTGTAAACTGCATGTTTCCACTCCCCTTCCATTGCGCCTGCTCTGTCGGCCCCCACCTGGCCATTTGGAGCAGGTGCGAGTACTCCATGGCCCCAGCGGCCTGTGACACCAAGCCATGCCCGCAGGTTCCGCAGTAAGATGGAGGCCGCCGGCTTCACCATCTCTGGAGCCAGTCACCCCATCTGTCCTGTGATGCTGGGGGATGCCCGGCTGGCCTCTCGCATGGCAGACGACATGCTAGGGAGAGGTAAGGGCTGGGACAAGAGGACTGTCCGTGGGTCCTAAGAGAAGAGAGGGACCCTCTAGACCCCCCACCCCACTACCTCTCTTGACCCAGCTGTGTGCCCAAGCCTGCAGGCCCCCGGCCATGGTGCGGCGCCCCATGAGAAAGACCTCGGGCAGTTCCCGTGTCCTCCGGAAAGGAGGACCCGTCTGCCCCCCAGAGCCTGTCTGGTGTGTGTCACTGCTCTCTCCCTTCCCAGGCATCTTTGTTACCGGGTTCAGCTACCCTGTGGTTCCCAAAGGGAAGGCCCGGATCCGGGTACAGATCTCAGCGGTGCACAGTGAGGACGACATTGACCGCTGTGTGGAGGCCTTCGTGGAGGTGGGACGGCTACACGGGGTGCTGCCCTGAGCCTGGTCAGGGACAGACAAAGCCAAGGTCCACCCACCGTCACAGTGATAGAGGATGCCCCTGATCTGCCCAGGCCAGAGGCTCTGCGCCCTGACCAAAGTCCTCAGGCCGGACTGCGACGAGGTGTGTGCCTACGGCCGTAAAAACAACAGTGTGAACGTCAGCCGTGACACCGTGGTCTGCTTTTTTCTCTTTGGGCAAGCCCCCTCCCATGGCTGGTTGAAGAATCAGGTGGGAGCTTGGTTCTGAGGCTCCTGAGATCTCAGAGATGACCTCCCCCAAATTAAGATGGAACCCCAGCATCCAGGAGATGGCCCAGGGCCACCATCTGCCTCAGTGTGTCCCTGTGCTGAGGACATCAGAGCACCAGCCCTGTGGGCCCTCCCCATTCCATGCAGCTACCCAGATAAGAAGCTGGGGTGGGGTCAGCAGATGGCATAATGGTCACATTGTTGGACTCCCACATGGCCAACCATGGTTCAAGTCCTGGACCCGGTGGCTTGAAAATCATGCCAGGTGTGGGCATGCCCAAGATCCCAGGAAAAGAAGGGAGGAAAAACAGTTGCAGTGGAGCCATCCCTCCTGGGGGAGAGGAGTGGTTTTTCACTTTCCCTCTCACTGTGTCTATCTTTCTCTGGTGAGCGCACGTACTCTTTGGCAAAAACCTCTTTAGGAGAAAGAAAAAAAAAAAGGCTGAATATCCAAACCAGGTTTAAGAGGAGAGGTAGGGGTTCAGGTGCCAAAGAAAATGTGGATCATCGTGGGGTTCGTCGTGGAGAGACCCCTGACAGCCTGGTGCTCTGAGTTCTAGCTTCCTTTGTCCCTGTCTGCGGCCTTGAGCAGGCCCCATTCCCAGCGTGTGCTTTGGTTTCCCTCATGGTACCTGGTGTGGATGTCACATTGCGGTCTGAGATCGGTCCTCGCTCATTCCGAGGCCTAGCGTCTGGTGACGCCGCCAGGGGGCGCCAGAGCCCAGGTTGCATCGCGGCTCTCCCGCCCACTCCAGACGGAACCTTGGATAGCAGTGTTTGGTCGCCCTGCAGGCAAGGCCGGGAGGGAGGAGTTGCTGTTACCAAGGCCCCATCCTAGTCCTCCACAACGGCGTGCCGCTCCCCTAATGGAAGTGCCAATCCCCTTCATACAGGCGCTGCAGGAGGGGGGTGTGTCTCTCCATTGGCCTTGGGGGCTCCGGTGGGGATGAGGATGGAGAGTGGGTTCTGAGTCACTGCAGCCCTTGCCTCAGCGTGGTGTGGCCTTGGGAAGCTCAAAGTTTCCTTGAGGTAGAGCAGAGGAGATGAAAAAGCCTTTTATTATAAACGACAGGGAACTGGAGCCATGTCTCTGGCCACTCACACCCCCAGCCCACCCCTTTGCCCCGACATCTTAGGTTGGATGATGTGGGGGAACTAGGGCCCAACCCTGCAGGCTCTGAGCTGGGTGTCTGAGCATGCTAGCTAGCAATCAGGAGCTTAGGGCTGGGGACTGGAGCTCACATTTGGGGAGAAGGGATGCATTCCGTTGTGGGGGAGCAGCTGTGGCTGCATTAGCCACAGTAACACCCGCAGGCCCACACCACACCGCGGGGTGAGGTGCCTGGCACCAGGGGCACTGCTGCCAAAGGGGCACACGGTCTGGCAGTGGTAGCTCAGCGCTCAGCCAGCGACTTGGTTGTGTGTGCTTGGTCTGTGCAGAATGGCAGGTCACGCCCGGTGGCCAAGGAACAGCCCTGTCACTGTCGATGTGATGAACCCAGCGGGGTCAGAACATGGGACCCAGGTCCAGGCAGGATGAGTGAGGCGGCGAGTTCCACCAGCCAATGGTGCAGGACACGCGCTGCCTGCTTTGTGCAGCTCGCGGCTCCGCATGCCCCGCTGCGCCGGCCCAGGTGCGCTCCGCCGCCGCCATCCAAAAGGGGTCGTGGGAGGCGCCAGCGGGGCAGCAGTCGCTCCTGCGCTGGCTTGGGCGCATACTGGTAATCACCTGACGCCCAAGACAGGCTGTGGGGCCTCAGGTCCAGCTGTCCAAGTCCTCTGTGGTGGGCACGGGACTCAAGGCCTCGTCCTTCCAGAGCAAGGGAAGAGGCTGTGGTTGGGGCTGGGGGCCATCCAAAAGGGGTCGTGGGAGGCGCCAGCGGGGCAGCAGTCGCTCCTGCGCTGGCTTGGGCGCATACTGGTAATCACCTGACGCCCAAGACAGGCTGTGGGGCCTCAGGTCCAGCTGTCCAAGTCCTCTGTGGTGGGCACGGGACTCAAGGCCTCGTCCTTCCAGAGCAAGGGAAGAGGCTGTGGTTGGGGCTGGGGGTCGGGCTCAGGCTCGGGCTCATCTGTCCTGCCTGCCCGCAGCCATGCTCTCTGGCCGCCTCAGTCCCTCCCGCCTCCCTCCACCTCTGCTATTAACCCAGGCTTGTGGGCCACTGGGGGTTCTTTGCCCTAGTCTTGCTGAGCCCCACCAAGCCAGCGAGGAGGGGTGCTATGGGATGGGGCTCCCGCGGATCTCAGGGGCCTTCCAGGGTCACAGCGTGCACACCGGTGTGTCTAGGCATCTGGGGGCTGACGAGTGTGTTCCCTTTCACATTGCGAACGCTCACAGGCTGGTGTGGATCTCCCAAAATCTCACCCCACTGAGTCTAGAATCCCCCAAATCTGCTTTTCAGTGGCCACCAGCTTCTACAGCTCTAAATCCTTAATTCTATTCCGATGGTTCTGAATTCAGGTGGGGAGGGTTCGAGTCTAATTCTTAATAGCTTCAATTAAGTGAGTGTATCCAAACGTTAGGGGTTCTCTGCATCTGGGTGCGTGACATCAGGCTTTAGAAGAGCACCTCCAGCCCTGCTGGTAATCTCAGGCCTTTTTTTTTTTTTTTTTTGTTTTTTTTTTTTTGGAGAAGTTTTTTGCTATAGGGCACACGCACTCCAGAGAAACAGAGAGAGACAGAAAGTGAGAAATCACCCCCCAGGGGGGATGACCACGCTGCAATCTCTTCTCCTCTAGTCTCTCGGGATCTTGGGCACGCACGCACACGTGCCCAGCATGAGTTTTAAGCCCCGGGTCCAGGACTTGAACCACGGTCAACTATTTGAGAGTCCAGTGACATAGGCATTACACTAACTGCTGGTCTCAAGATAACCCCAGTTCTAAGGAGTCTTCCAGCTCCTCAGGTCTTGCAAAAAAGGCAACAGCACCCCTACAGTCCTCTCCCCTCTCACAGACCTGCCCTTGAGACCCTGACCCAGCTCATAGAAAGACTACACGCCGTCCTCACCACCCTTCTCTCCCTGAACCCACCGCAGCTGCCTCTTGCCCTCTCTGCACTTGTCCAACTCGCACCCCCATGCCCCAGGTGCTGGCCTCTCTGCCCCTTGGGAAGCATGTGGCCCCCACTCCTCTTCCCAAGGGTTCAGGCCAGGCCCCCTGGCTGGATCACCCAGCTATTCACCAGGACGGCTTAGCCTCTTGGGCTCTCGCCGGGATGATGCCCCACAGGTCTCACCTGCCCATCCTTTTCATTTCGGGCCACAATAAGCTTCTTACAAAATAAAACACGCAGATTATGATCCTGCTCTCAAACCTTCACTGATTCCTCAGCATCCTGAGGCTAAAGCAAACGCTGCAGACAGGTACATAAACCATTTGGTCTCCAGCTGGACCAAGCCCTAGATCCAGCTTCGGGAAGAAGGGTCTGAGGATTCGCATGGGCCTGAGGAAGGGGTCTTGTATCCTGGTCCCCAGTCTAGGATACCCAGTTCAAAACTAGAAATCCTTTATAAGCTTGAATCGGAGCTCTGCCTGGAATTGGGAGGGGAGCGGATGGAGGTGGAGCCTCTAGGCAGGGCCATGGGAGGTGGGAGCTCCAGGAGCAGGCTAGGCCCTGGGCACAGAGGGGTTAACTACAAAGCGAGTCTCAGAGAGCTAGATCAATGGGTTACTCGCTGCAGAAAGAAAAAGAGGCAGCCACGCAGAGCAGAGAAGAGCCAGCAGAAGAGCATGCCACTCGGGGAAGCCGGGGCTGAGGAGTTGGCCAGTGGCTACTCTGGAGGGAGTGACCAGGTCCGGCTCCGCACAAGGGGGCAGAGGAGAGGAGGGGCCTTAAAGGCGAAGACAGAGAAGTAGGAAGCAGACCTGTACCTGCGGGGAGGCACCCAGGGACAGCGGCTGAGCCAAGAGGCAGCGCCAGCCTGGCTGCTCCACCAGGATCAAGCAGGGGCCCGGTGCCCAGGGACCAGGTGGGTGTTGGCCCCCCTGGCTTGGAGGACCTGCTGCATGCTGGGTGCTCGGGTGGGGGCAAATACTGCCTCTCTTCCCTTTTTCCTGTCTGCCCCTCACCCGTCTAATCTGTCCACCTCCCAAGTGGTCCCAGGCGCACAGGGGATCCACAGGTAGTGGGGGCTGTGGGCTGTGGGCTGGGACACAGGTAAGGGCGCAGTGCATGCACGCACGCACACACTGCACACACGTACACACGGGCTGTCAGGCACCACCTGTTACAGGCTCTCGGATATGCACTCCCGCCTAGAAGTCAGGGTACCGGGGTGGCAGCAGCCCCAGGCCTGCCGCTCAGATCTGTCCCTCACCGGGCCTCAATTTCCCACGTACAGAAAGGGGCAGAGACCTCCAGCGTTGTTCCTGTGGGTAACTCACTAGACCGGACTCTCCAATGACTCAGGGATGTCGCCCGTTTTCTGCTGAGACTACAGCTTGTAGCCAGAGAATGTCCTGAACCCATGTCCAAGGGTCTCCCCTGAGCTTACCGTCCCCATCGAGAAGGAAGGACAGTATGCCCGCGCCTGGAGTTGGGCTACCCTCCCCCTCCTGCCCTGTTTTCACCTCCTCTGCCTGAGTCTTCACCCGCTTGTAGTTGAAGATGTCCATCAAGCAAACCATACAGCCTCCATGCCCTGGGCTCGAGGGCTTTTCCCAGGGGACTGAGGTCCCCCTCACCCAGCACCACAGTGGTTGTGCCAGGGGCTTGCTCACACAGGAGGTCTCAGGAGGACTCTAGGCTCTGCTCTTCCCCTCAGTCTCCCACAAGCTTTCAGCCCAGGACATCCAGCCAGACAGGCTGGGGAAGCTAGACTCCTGGCAGGGCAAGTGGCCTCTCCCTAAGGACACCAGCTTCTTTCCCCAGGTGCCCGTCTGATGGGGAGATGGCTGACGCCCAGAACGTCTCACTGGACAGCCCGGGGAGCGTGGGGGCCGTGGCAGTGCCTGTGGTCTTTGCCCTAATCTTCCTTCTGGGCACGGTGGGCAATGGGTTGGTGCTGGCGGTGCTGCTGCAGCCCGGCTCGGGTGCCTGGCAGGAGCCAGGCAGCACCACGGACCTGTTCATCCTCAACCTGGCGGTGGCCGACCTCTGCTTCATCCTGTGCTGCGTGCCCTTCCAGGCCGCCATCTACACGCTGGACGCCTGGCTCTTCGGGGCCCTGGTCTGTAAGGCGGTGCACCTGCTCATCTACCTCACCATGTACGCCAGCAGCTTCACACTGGCGGCTGTCTCGGTGGACAGGTGCGCTGTGCTGGGGCCTGGCCGGCCTGGCTGGGGAGGGAAGGCGCAGATTCTCACTGGCCTTGGGAAGGGGAATGGGAGCCCAAAGGAGTGGAGGGAGGCAGGAAAAAAACTTTCTGGGCCTTGCAACCAGCCCCTGGGCATCTTCAGGGCATGCTTGAAGGGACTCTCCTGCCACCTTCCCCTGCTGTGAGCTTCCAGAGGACGTCTATGTACCTCGAGTGTCAGCGCAGGGCCTGGCGCTCAGTAGGCACCCTGTGAAATGAACAGCAAAGAAACTCACAAATGCCCTCATCTGGTACTTCGCAGCTGCGGTACTTGGCCCAAGTTGTGCTTCTATGGCTTGAAAGGTGGGATCAGATCTAGGCTCATTCCCTAGCCAGTGACCTTGAGCAAGGCCCCTGGGGCCTCACTGGCCTGCCTGCAAAATAATGCTATAAATAACATCTAGGTGCCAGGCAGGGCTCTAA
>NW_006204055.1:170794-184311 GCF_000334495.1 Tupaia belangeri chinensis
GGGGAGGAGCCCGCCCGCGGGCGAAAGGCTGGAGGAGCCCTGTGTGCCCCAGGACCTGAATAAATCTTGCCTACCTGGGTTCTGCTGGGTGTCCTTCTGTCTGTTATCTTCATCCCCAAGGGCACGACGCCATCAGGCTAGGTGAGGGGACTGCGGCCAGGGGCGCTCAGATGGACACTCCCCAGCAGGGGTGCCCCAGACTGCCCATTGCCAGTCTGACCGGAGAGCCGTCCCTCCGCCCATTTCTCCAGTTCAGTGGGCCCCTCCTAGGTCCTGCTTCCTCCACCACCTGTTACCAAACCCCTGCGTGGGGCCGACACTGTCCCCAGTGCTGTGGCTAGTAGAGCAAGTAAGTATGAAGCCCTTAGGGGTATTTGGCTCGGTGCCCCGATGCAAGGTGGGTATGATCAGCCCCGTCTTGCAAAGGTAGAAATCAGGGATCAGAGAGGGCAGTGGTTTGCCCAAGGTCACATAGCTAGTGTTTGGCAGAGGTTGGATTCAAACCCAGGGCCATCTAGCTTTTTCTTCTCATTCTGTCTCTGGAGCCTCTCTTCAGTTTCTGTAGTTTTCTTGGTTCTTCCTGATTCTCTTTGCCAAACCTCCAGTGCCCTTCACCTGGAAACACAGCGCCCAGTCCCCTCCCGTAGGCGAGTTCTGCTCTGGTCCAGACCCACTTCCCCTGGCCATTCCCTGGCCCAAAGGCCTTGCGTTATCCCTTCCACCTGGCCTTGCACTGCCTCAGCCATTCAGGAGGGACCCCCCAGACACAGGAGCCACTCAGCCCCCAGCAGCGCCGCCTGGCCTGTGGTCCTCTCCCTCCCTCTGGCCACAGACAGCAGGGCCAAGTCTGTGACTGTGGAAACCCACTAATTAGCCCATAAATCAGCCGCCTGGTTTCAGAGCCCCTCTCCTTCCTCCCTCCCTCCCCACACGCCAATACCGTTTATTGGCTTCTGGGCTGAGGCCTGAGACCCCGCAGCCTCCCCGTCTCCACAGCATTTCTCTCTGCTGTGGAGGCACCAAGAAAGGCCCCTCCTGACAAGAGGAGTTGCCAAGTCCTTGTCCTTCAGTACCTGTCACCCGCTATAGCCCCGGTGGTCAGAGTGGCCACCAGAGCCGAGACCCATCTGGGGGATCAAGAGCTTCAAGGGCAAGCGCCAGCCTGGGCCAGAACCTTCGCTGCCCAGCACCTGGCCTGGTGCCCTTTCTCCCCTGCCTCTGCCCAGGTTGCCACGGCACAGTCGGGCCACGACGGTGGAGTTTCCTGGAGCAAGGGCATGTGATGCTGTCTCCTCCACAGCACCTCGGTGGCCACTGCTCATGCCTCCCTGGGCCTCACCCCATCTCTGGGATGGACTCTCCATTTTTTGGAAAGAAAACTGGGGCCCAGGGACATGAGGAGACTTGACCAGGGTCAAGTACAAGCTAGCAGCAGAGCTGGGATCCCAAACAGTCCCGGGGCGAGTGTAGGGCGGCCCAGGCAGCAGCGGGAAAATACCTAAGGGTGTCTGAGTTCCCTGCACGGTGAACATGAGTGCTCACAAAGCCATGCAGAAGTGGGGGACAAAGTCTCCCGGGGGTGGTTTAGGCTGTGGTCAGTTGTGCCACCCAGCTGGACTCCTGTTCCTCCGTGTCACCTCTGTGGGCCTGGACAGTGACCTGGACTCAACAGCAACAGGAGGAGACGCCATCACCCATGCAGGACACGATAGAGCAGTTTGAACCTGCCCGGAACGGCAGGCACAGGGGACAGAGTCGGCTAGTGGAACCCTCCACAGTGGCCTGGGTATCTGAGACTCTGCTCAGCGGTGGGAGGGGTGGTCATAGCAGCCCAGGTCCCTAGTTGGAGCTCTGAGGCTTGCTCGGTCCATTAGCATCAGATAAAGAGGCCTCCACCCATAGAGGATGGGACAGCCTGGCACGCAACGGGCACACAATAGATACTTGATGTGGGGACAGTGGTGCTAGGGAGGAAAGACAGGATCCGTCCCCTCCTCCTTTCATCTTTGAAACCTTTTTTTGGGAGAGGTTTTTGCTATAGGCCACGTGTGCTCACCAGACAGACAGAGAGAGACAGAGAGACAGAAAGCGAGAAATCACCCCCCAGGGGGGATGGCAATGCCGCAATCCCTTCTCCTCCATTCTCCTCTCGGGATCTTGGGCACGCATGCACACGTGCCCGTCATGATTTTAAGCTGCTGGGTCCGGGACCTGAACTGCTGTTGACTACATGGGAGTCTAGCGACTTAGCCATTACGCTAACCGCTGGTCCCTCATCTTTGAAACCTTTGCGTGTCTGCCCTGAGCTCAGCTTAGAGACCCAGAGACACCATGAGTTGTAGGCAGAGACCTGCCCTTGCCTTCCAGCTCTGTCTAGCTGGAGAGCCAAGCCCCGGCGAAGAAAGGACAGCCCGGTGCAGTGGGGCCATGGCAGTGGAACACACTCGGTTCTGAAAGGGCACAGAGGAGGAAGCTCCTGCCTCCCTGGGCACCCCAAGCAAAAATGGTAGAGGTGACATTTAATATGCATTTCCTGGGGAGAGGTGGGAGCAGCAGCCTGGGCAAGGAAGGGCACCAGGAGGAGCAATAGGTGGGTTCTAGCAAGTGAGGCAGAGTGGGTGGGGCTGGAAGGGAGGGTGAGGCCAGGAGGGTGGGTTGGTCAGATTGCAAGAGCCTCTGAGGCCAGCTAGAGAGCAGCCAGCATCCTTACAGCAGATGTCCAGACCACCCAAAGTTTCCACAAGCGCGACTCAGAAAGCCTCCAGGGTTGGGGCCAGCAGGTGGTGTAGTGGTTAAGGTGCTGGACTCCTACATGACCGACTGCAGTTCAAGTCCCAGACCGGAGGCTTCACATGGGGCATATGTGCATGCATGCCCAAAATCACAAAAGGAGAAGGGAGAAGGGCTTGTGGTCTGGCCATCTCCCCTGGGGAAGGGGGTGGTTTCTTGCTTTCTGTTTCTCTCGTGAGTGCATGTACCCTATTAAAAAAAAATCTCTCTCTTAAAAAAATAAAAACGGCCCCCAGGGTTGCTGTGTAGAGGCTGGGCGGAGGTTGGAGGTGGGAAGTGAGGGGGTCAGGGAAAGGCAGCTCTGAGCCCTATTAGGGAGAGCTGTCCCGAGCCAGGGCTTCGCAGGAAGACTGGGCTTGCTGCTGGGCCTGGGCTCAGTGCCTGAGGCTCTGGGTTTGCTTCAGGGCTGAAGAGACACCTGGAAGCACGGATGGTCGCAGTCAATTGCTTAGGAGAGAGCTGTGTGTCCTGGAGCCCCAGGGTCCAGGAGAACACGCCTGACCCGAGCTCCGCCAAGTCTAGGGCTAAGCCCGAGACGGCCTGGGTGGCCCAGAGAGGAGCTCCTCTCAGGTGGAGGGATTCTGTAATCTTCCCCCTGTGTGTGCAGATCTCCTAGGGAGGGGCCTGGGCATTTACCAGGTACAGGGGGCTCCTGAAGGCCAGAAAGACACCAGAGGAGGGCTGTGAACGCAGTGCGGGAGCCACAGCGGCTGCCTGGGGACGCTGGTGCCCAGGACAGGCCCTGAAGTGGGAGCTGCCAGGCAGATGGAGAAGTGAGCTACGCAGCCTGGCATGCTGAGGGCCCAGTACAGGCTAGGAAGGGAGGTGGGAGGGGTGGGGAGAGGCATGAGGACTCTAAATCCCCTCTGAAGCTGAGACTGCACTTTGTCCTGAGGGCCGTTGAAAATGGGGAGCCACTAGAAGGTTCTAAATAAGAATGTCTTGATAAGATTGATCCTTTTTTCTAGGTTTTTGCCATAGGGTGTGTGCGCTCACTAGAGAGTGACAGAGAGGGAAAGTGAGAAGTCAACCTCCAGGGGATGGCCATGCCGTAATCCCCTCTCCTCCACCTCCTCCTGGGATTTTGGGCCTGTATGCACATGCGTGTGTGATTTTCAAGCTGTCAGGGCCAGACCTCACACGGTAGTCAGCCATGTGGCAGCCCAGCACTTTAACCACCACCACGCCACCTGCCAGCTCCACAAGATTTACTTTTAATTTTTTTTTTTTTTGAGAGGTTTTCACTGCAGGGCGCGTGCGCTCGCCAGACAGACAGAGAGAGACATAGAGACAGAAAGCGAGAAATCACCCCCCAGGGGGGATGGTCACGCCGCAATCCCTTCTCCTCCATTCTCCTCTCGGGATCTTGGGCACGCACACACACACACGCCCAGCGTGAGTTTTAAGCCACCAGGTCCGGGACGTGAACCGCGGTTGACTACGTGGGAGTCCAGCGACATAGCCATTATGCTAACTGCTGGTTCCCAAGATTTACTTTTTTAAAAGTTATTTATTTCTGGGGACCAGCGGGTGGCATGGTGGTTAAGACTCTGGACACTCCCACATGGCTGACCACGGTTTGAGTCCTGGACCTGGTGGCTTGCTTTCTCACATTCTCTTTCTCTCTCTGGTCAAATTAAAATAAATGAATGAATAAATATAAATAAACAATGATTTTTTTTAAAAAAGTTATTTATTTCTTGTCTCTGGAGAGGGAGAGAGAGGCCCACCAGTAGCGTCTTTACCTTATGACTCAGTCCCAGTCTCAGCTGACCCGGGTCACAGGTGTGCACATCCCGGTGAGCTGCCAGCATGCTCAGGAAGTTCCGGGGAGGCAAACACAGGGCCTTTCCTACGCGGCGTTCCCTCTTCCTGGCCCCAAGAACTCTTCAGGGAACTTTCCTGGCTGCCAAGGTAGGCTTTTGTGCGAAGGAGGAGGCAGTGAGACTGGAGGTGGACCCAGTCCGGAGGCTGGCTGAGAGTCGGGGGTGACAACACCTGATATCAGACATCTGACAGTGGCAGTGGCTGGGGAGATGTGCCAGATGGGGCAACTTAGAGGGACAGCCGTGGGGAGCTGGTGGCTTGGGAGGGGAAGGTAGAGAGGAGAAGAGAGGTTTCCCGGATGGCACCCCAGTCTTCTGGCTTGGGCCATCGGGGGTGGCAGTGGGATGACTGAGGGGACAGGCCTGGGGAACAGATGCTGAGCTCTGGGGACACATGGGGACTGGGGGAGGGCCACGGGTAATGGTGCGCTGAGTACTGCCACATCGCGAGCCCGTGCGGGTCCCTAGAACTGTTCTCGCCTGCTTCAGAGCTGGGAGATGGAGAAATGGAGACTCAGCAGCAAGATTCAGTAACTTGCCTGGGAACACAGGGCTAGAACCAGCCACGTTCAGCAGTAACTGGGCCAGCCACTGGGGTGGGTCTGATTTCAGTTCCATGAGCTTTAGGGGAAGGAGAAGGAGAAGAGGTGGGAGGGAGTGGATGGAGGAGGAGGACCTGAATGTGCAGAGGGTGACGGCCCCCAGCCCTGTGCAGCCACCGCAGCAGGACTGTAACAGCCCTGGGAGGGCAGGCGGGGTGAGGGCCTAGCACAGCCCCCTAGCCGGCCCCTCCCCTGCCCGAGGCTGGCAGGAGCAGCACCATCTATCAACGCTGAGGTGTGTACCCGGGGAAATAAATACCAATTAGCCACCCTGAGGTTTCCTATTAATGAACGTCGGCTCCTCAGCCCTGATACGAGGTTCATTTGCGAGCGCTGCTGGAACCAAGCTGAGATGAGGCCCAGGGACAGATAGGCAGGTTGAGGCTGTTCTGGTCTAAGAGAACCAGGCCGGTTTATTGAGGCCCCTGCCTGGTGCCAAGTTAAGCAGCCCAGGCTCTGTGCAGAGGGAGAGGTTGAAGCAAGAGGAAGAGTGGTGCGGGGCAGGGGCACCAGGCCTCTGCCGGGGTACCTGGGGGTGCTCTGGGGCTCCCCGAGCTACCCTGGCTCTGGACGGCTGTGGTGCTGGGGATGGTGCTGGCCTGGGCAGGGAGGCGGTGTGGTGCAGGGCATGAGGCACAGCCTTTGGGGCCACCCTATGGAGTTCGAATCCTCGTCCCTGCACTTTGTAGCTGTGACCTCTGTCTCAGGGACCTGCAGAGCTGAGCTGTCTGAGCCAGGTCTGTCTGAGCACAGTGGTGAAGTGCCCAGCTGCTCGCTGCTCGCTGCTCACTGCCAGCTTTATGCAGTGGTTCAAGGGCTCCCTCATGACTGTCAACCTGGTGGAGGCTGTGAGCCACCCTGCTCTGTCCCCTGGGCGAGCGACCAAGTACAAAACCACAGGCTAACTCACAGGGCCTCGAGGCAGGGCAGGGCAGGGCTCAGCAACAGCCTGCCTTGTTTTAGGAAACTGGTGAGAAGCTCTCTTCCAGACAAAGCAGTGTTCGCAGGTGAGTCCTGGCTCTGGCCCAGGCTGCCTGGAGACCCTGGCAAAAGTGGATTTCCTCACGCATTAAGAGAGCTGCAAGACCACAGGGGCAGCCTCGGGGGATGGCTGTGAGAATTGCAAATACTTTTCCCCCAGCACTCAGCCGCCGTGTGCCAGGTGAGCCAGGCCGGGATTTTGCCCTTTTGCTCACTGCCGTGCCCCGGAACACGGCCTAGCACGTAGTGAGTACTCCGTAACATCTCCAACGGGTGAGCACGAGGGGTAAGGCAAAGGGCCTCAACCCAGACGGTGAGATCGACTTCTTCCCGCCTGCCCTCCTGCCTCCCCCGCCGTGTCCGTAACTCCCAGAGCCAGGGCAACCTCTGCTTTCTCGGGACCCACTTGTGCCGTTTCTGACTCACTGCAGTGTCTGGGGCTAACTTTATCTGGCTGGCTTTCCAGACAGATTTGGGGTTACAGGAAATACCCAGGCTGGAAGGGGCAAGGCAGATTGGCTGGCTGCCTGGGAAGTGTTTGCCGACTGACCTCTAAACCAGTTTCCTGTGTCAATCCAGTTCTTCCCCTTCCGTCGTTTCTGGTGACAGCCTGTATTCCAGAGCTTGGGACCCCTTCCTTGGATTTCTCTGACTTTTCCCATCACCTCATCTCCTTCACTGTCTGGATGGCCAGGAGGGAGTCAACAACAAACCCTTCCCTGCCCCAGGGCCAGTCGTGGCTCCAGGACTCTGGGGCCCCAGGAGTGGAGGACACTGCCCGAGTCGTACCCAGCTGGGGATGGTTTGGTCTGAACTGAGGCCTGTGAGGAGTTAGCAGGTCCATCCCTGTGTCAGGCTGTCCTGGAAACGCCATGGTTGTCTTGGGGCGATTGCATGGTCCTGGCATGCCCCACTGCCTTCACTCTGCAAACACCAGCAGCCTGTTTTGGGGCTGACAGGTCCCCAGGGTGCCCTTGCTGCCTGCTCCTACAGCCCTGAGGCCAGAGCTCTTAACTTTCCTTTCGTGTGGCTCCTGCTGAGAATGAAAGCTATGCTGGGTACCTGGGGGGTGCTCTGGGGCTTAGACAGACCTGGCTCAGACAGTTCAGCTCTGCAGGTCCCTGAGACGAGGTCACACTATAAAGTGCAGGGGCCAGGATCCGAACTCCATAGGGTGGCCCCAAAGGCTGTGCCTCTCAGCGCCCCATGGCATGCTCCACGCATCTGTTCTGTCAGGGGCTCGTGCCTCTCTAAGGGCCCCTGACTGAACCCCTTGGACCTGGGGTTGAGAAATCTCGCCTCTGCTTTCCGGGTGCTCAGCCTGAAGGCAACGTGGGGCAGGCCCACAGAAGTAGGTTGCAAGAGAAGGGGTCCACCCAAGTTCGAGGTCCACTCCCTCCAGCCCCACCTCACTCCTGGAAGAGGGTGAGCCAGATGTAGGCCCTGCGCCCCAAGAGAGCAGGCTCACCCTGAAGAATAAAGAGGGCAGGAGGGAAGGCCTCCACAGCTCCCTCAGCAGCAGCCGTGGCTGGAGACCATTATCCTCCCCCCATTTCCCCCCCCCACCCCGCGCCCAGCGTCAGGGCTACGCACTCCTTTCTCTTACCAACTGCGGATCCTCTGCCTTCGGCCCAGCGTCAGGGCTACGCACTCCTTTCCCTTACCAACTGCGCAGTCCTGGTGGTTTGGAACCAGAACCCTCCAGACCCTCCCCCTCAGTAGGGTCCTGGAGACACCCTTGGGCCTGTATCTCATGCCCACAGGAGACCCTTTTTGCTCCCGGTCTGAGGGGGCAGCTGGGTTTCAGGAGTCTAATTCTCATGTGAACCTTACCAAGCTGGACTGGGGGCACAAGCTCTCCTCCTCGCAAAAGCGGCCAGGGATTCCCATTTGGTGAGAGGGGACATGGGACAGCCACCTGCACTAGGTCAGAGTCCCAGGGAAAGCTGCAGTCGGACACCTCCTGAGGGGGCAGGCCAGGCAGCATTCTCCCTGGGGGCGGCCCTGCTGGCAGACTCCACCATGAGGGACCCCCACCTTCCGTCACTCACAGCAAGATGTCTGCTCCAGAGAGCGAGGCGGGGGCACGGGCCTTCACTACTATAGCAGCTTCCAGACAGCGCAAATGACCACAGTGGCCGTGGCTCCAAACAACACACATTTATTCTTACATTCTGGAGGCCGGGATTCTAAAGTCGGTAGCACTGAGCAACAGCCAGGGTGCCGGTTGGGCCAGGCCTCCTGGCAGTTCCGAAGGGACAATCCATTTCCTCACCTCCTGTAGTTTCTGGGGACAGTCTATTCCAGAGCTTGGGACCCCTGCCTCGGTTACACTGACTTCAATCACCTCACCTCCTGCTTCTCCTCTCGTCTTCCCTCTTAAAGGAGCCCCTGATCACACCAGGCCCACCCGGATAACCCGCCTAATCTCCCATCTAGAGACCCTAACCTTATGGCACCTGCTAAGCCCTCTGTCACAGCCCGTAACAGCCCCCGGTTCTCAGGACTAGGACATGGACACCTGTGGGGGGTGGGGGGGACACTATAGGCCTGCTACAACTAGGCGGGGGGGGGGGACACTATAGGCCTGCTACAACTAGGCTGCAGGGCTGCCATGCCCTCCTGGCATTTTAAGGATTCGGAGAAAAGGGTTGGCAATTTCTTTGCTTTGGGTTTAGTGGGTTCCTAACCTTGTATGCTTAAAAGGTTCAGGTGTCACCAACTCTCCCCTCGCAGCCAGAGAAAACTGCACGATCTCCTGAAAGGCAGGCGACAAGTCTAACCCTCAGTGCTGGTGAGAGGTGCAGGGCCAGAGACTGCAGGGCCAGCCCACGCCCTGCTGACTGCAACAAGTCCATGGCCAGGAGAAATTCAGAGAAGGGCCTGGGGCCTACTAACGGCACCGGGAGGCCATGGGGTGAAGCCCGTTAGGACAGCATGTCACCAGAGCTGAAGCCAGGCTGCAGAGGCTGGCTGTGGGCAGTGAGGACTCGGGGAAGAAGCTGGGGCTGTCATCCCACGGAGACATGGCTGGAAGTGGAGCTGTAGAGAGCGTCTCTGCCCACGGCATCTGGGACGAGGGCCAGGGCCTCACTAGACAGGGTGCCCCGAAGTCCCAGGCCTGGGCTTTTCTTTGCAATGAGAGAGTGGTGGGACAGGGCAGGGCAGTGGTCAGGGGCCTCTCTTGCTACCTCTTCTCCATGTCCTGCATCTGCAGGCTGAGGGCAGTGAAGCTGGCCAGGAGGTCAGTCACTTCATCCACCTGCAGGATGGAACCAAGGCTGTCACAGGGTCCAGGGCGCCCAGGGCTCCTCCCTGTACATGGGCACCATGTGCCGGCAGCTTCTCCTCCTGGGACGCGTGGTGGCTCCTCTCTGACTGCGGAAACGCTGGCCTGGACACCAGGTGGTCTCGGGCTGCCCAGAGACCAGGGCCCGGCGCACCTTGGGCGGCCTTAACGGAGCTGGGCGGGCGGCTCACCTGCTCTCGGGTGCTCGTCATCTGCAGGCGCGTGCAGAGGTCGTCCAGTCGCTCCCGCTGCTCGTGCTGCCCCAGGCGCTCCAGGTACTCCCTCAGCATGTGGATGATCTGGAACCAGGGGCAACTGAGCTGAGCTGCCTGCGCTCCAGCTCGGGCCAGAGAGGCATGGTGGGCGGCAGTGTGCCCGAGGGTAGGGCAGCGCCTGCCCTGCGCCAGCCTGTGGGTCCTCACCTGCTTGACCTCCAGCCGCACGGCCTCCAGGCACTGAGAATGGCCCTCCTGCAGGATGTTCAGCTTCGACTTGGCCAGGTGCAGCGGTGTACGGCCGGCTCGGTCCAGGGCATCTACACGGGCCCCTGGGGGACAGCAGAGGTGAGCATGCTGGGGTGAGGTGAGAGCGAAGATGGAGAAGGGGAAGGGACCACATACCTCCTCGTAGCAGTGTGGTGATGACAGGGACGTGGTTGGTACAGGCCGCTAAGGAAGAACAACAGAGACTTAATTATCCGGGACCACCGAGGCCTGGCCCCGTGTGCCTGTTAGAAGGAGCTGGGCCGTGTCTCCAAGTACACCGTGCCAAGTGTTGCCTCCCGAGGAGACACTCCCAAGGCGGCAGCTGGACAGGACTCAGCAGTCCAATTCCCTCCCTGTACAGCCAGGGACACCTGAGGCCCACCTCGGGACGAGCCAGGTATTTGTCCACTGCGGGGTCAGAACCAGCCCAGGTCTCGCATCATGCCTCCCTAGCGGAGTTGCTGCTGACTCAGTCCAGGTTCTAAATCAGCTCCGAGGGCACAGCCAAGCACAGAGTGACCAGAAAGTCCACGGGACATAGGCCGCTGGGAAGGAGGCCCTGGGGGCTCAGGCTTTCCCTGGACACAGGAGGACGGCTGGGATCCTGCGGGAGCCCCGCTTCCCATTGGGGCGCTGTCGAGGCACTCACCCAGGTGCAGTGGGGTGTTCCCCAGCCCATCTCGCTGGTTAGGATCGGCCCCATGGTCCAGGAGCAGCTGCACTGGAAACAGAACACCCAAGAGGGGACATGGGAGACTCCCACTGATGGATCCTGCTCCCAAAACTAGAGGCTCACTCCAAGTGTAGAACCCCAAATGCAAATGTGGCTCCAATTCACTCGCTCACTCGCTCACTCAACAGGGCTCCTGTGTAGGACTCTGAGGGCCAGGAACTGAAGACTCTGGAGGGGGTTTCCTGGCCTATGAGGTGTTAAGGGACTGAGGTTTTGTTTTGTTTTGTTTTGTTTTTTTGAGAGGTTTTTGTTTTAGGGCGTGTGTGCTCGCCAGAAAGACAGAGACAGAGAGACAGAAAGTGAGAAATCACCCACGCTGCAATCCTTTCTCCTTCATTCTCTTCTTGGGATCTTGGGCACGCACTTGGCGTGAGTTTAAGTCACTGAACCTGGGATTTGAACCATGGTCAACTACATGGGAGTCCAGCAACATAACCATTATGCCAACTGCTGGTCCTGAGATTTTTTTTTTAATCTGCTCGAGGGTGTATACACTTGCCAGAGAGAGACAGAGGGTGGGTGAGGGAAAATGAGAAGCACCCCCAAGGGGTATGGTTATGCTGCAGTCCCTTCTCCTCTACCTCTCTGTATACACTTGCCAGAGAGAGACAGAGAGAGGGAGAGGGAAAATGAGAAGAACCCCCAAGGGGTATGGTTATGCTGCAGTCCCTTCTCCTCTACCTCTCCCCCCTTTTGAATTTTGGGCACACATGCACATGCCCCCTGTGTGTTTCTCAAGACACCAGGTCTTGCACTTAAACTGTGCAGTGTGCTTGTATGCCAAGGTCCTGACAGGATGGAGGAATGGAGAAGGGATTGCAGTCCGATCACACCCCATTGGGGGGCTCTCTCTGGCGCCCTCTCTCTCTCTGGTGAGTGCATGTGCTCTCTGGCAATTAAAAAAAAAAAGGACTCCTAAGAAAAAGGGGAAGCTGGGAGGTGGCAAAACCATCCTCAAGTCTGTGTCCTGGGGCCTCCCTCTGCACACCAAATGTGTGTGCACGTGCCCCTGGTCCAGGCTGGCTGGGACTGGAAGTGGGGACCCTGCTGGGGGTGCCTGCCTGCCTGTCCATCTCATATGGATAAAATAAATGAACGATGAAATAAATAAAGGCTGCCCCACTGCTGTGGTTGGCACTGGGGGTAAACGTTGCCTGAATGTCTTCAAGGGCACTCAGGGGACAGGCAGGGCCCTGTCCCGCTAGCTCTCTCCTCATTGGAGACTTCCCTTCACCCTCAGAGGCAATCAGATTGTTCCTTCCCCCATTTGGAAGTGCCAGTTCCACAAGGTTGGAGGGAGAGGGAGAGGGACAGGGAAGCACCACGGAGCCGGAGCCGAGTCTCCCTTCTCTCCTGTCTCACTGGACAGCCTGAGGCTGTGCAGACCACAGCTCTTCCCCAGGGCCCCAGAGAGATGCTGCTTGTCCTGCCCTCTTCCCTCTCTAGGACTCACCGATCTGGTCATTGCCATTGCAGGAGGCAAAGTGGAGAGCCGTGCGGCCCTTGTCGTCAGCTGCACAGGGATCTGCGCCATCTTCCAGCAGCTGCTGCACTGACACCACCAAGAGGGAGGAAGGGGAAGCCATAGTGTTAGCCGGGTTGGTCTCGGCGGGCAGGGAGGGATGCTCCCTCCAGACAAGACATCGACGATGCATGCAAAAGCTTGCCCTGCCTGGGTGCCGGCCCCTGGGGACTGCCATGACAAGGGACCCCTCTGAGGGCACAGTTGAGGGTCATGGATTCTGGGTGCTTGAACCACGTGTCTGAGGATAAAACATCATAGGAGGCTCTTGGCCCTTAGGATCAGGAATCTAGTCACAGAAATCCCCAAGGTGGACTGTGACCCTGTCTCTTGACCATATCCCTCCCAGCCAAACACACTGAGCTAGTGGTCAGCGCTTAACTTGCTCCCTTGAATGGACAGGGCACAGGCTCTGGAGCCATACACAGTCCCAGGCCAACCAAGTCAAAGAGAAACAGGTACATTGGTACAGAACGGGGTGGCAGAGAGAGCGGGACCGGGCCCAGTTCACCGGCAAAGGGAACACGCTCTGCCCTGCCAGCCTCCAGAGCGGCAGGGATGCGGCTAATGAAGATGGAACTCCTCTGGGAAGAACGGAGGCACTGTAAATGTGGGGCATTAGGCACTAATGCACAGGCCCCGATGGAATGCGAGGATTGCTGCCGAACGTCATTTCAGAGCAAGTGCAGTTTAGTCTCCTTTCCCCAGCAAAGCTCTCAGGACTGGAGTCCTTCCAGATGAAGTCCAGTCCCTCCTTCCTGTGCACCCCTCAGTGCCCTGGCCACTCTGCTTCTCTGAGCAGATCCTGCCCCATTCTAGAGTAATTGCTGCCAGAGGCTGTGCCAGTCAGGCATTGGGTGCCAGGCTGTGTGGCCCCTGACGGCCGAGCGGAGCATCACGTACATCTCACAGACCAGAAGACTCAGGCTCAGGGAGATTACATGAAGTAGCCAAGCTATGTGCACCCAGGCAGCAGGTGGCAAACTGGGGATGGAAGCCCAGAGTTCTCTGGCTCCAGAACTTAACACCTCTACTATGAAACATGTAATGTTATTGTTCGTTTGTTTTTGCCAGCAGATTGCATAATGATTATATTGCTGGACTCCCATTAGTCAATCAGGGTTCAAGTCCTGGATCCAGCGGCTTAAAACTCCCAATGGATGTGTGTGCGTGCATGCCCAAGATCCCGAGAAGAGAATGGAAGAGAAGGAACTGCAGTGTGGCCATCCCCCTGGGGGGTAATTTCTCACTTTCTGTCTCTCCAACAAGTGCATGTGCCCTATAGCAAA
>NW_006204055.1:184349-191388 GCF_000334495.1 Tupaia belangeri chinensis
AATGGGTATGTCGCTGGACTCCCACGTAGTCGACCGTGGTTTGCGTCCTAGACCCGGTGGCTTAAAACTCACACCGGGCGCGTGTGCGTGCGTACCCAAGATCCCAAGAGGAGAATGGAGAAGAAGGGATTGCGGCGTGACCATCCCCCCCATGGGTTTCTCGCTTTCTGTCTCTATGTCTCTCTCTGTCTGCTTGGCGAGCACACACGCCCTATAGTGAAAAAAACCTCTCCAAAAAAAAAAAAGAAATAGTATCACTTCTTTATATTCTTCCTCTCCAACCATATTGCAGGTCTTTATCACCTTGGTATTAGCGGCTGAATGAATGCATGACAACAGAACGGTGATGAGAGTGGAGGAGGAGTGAGAGCTTCAGGTCAGCGTAGTGTTTATGAGAACGTCCAACAGAAGACAGCCAGAATCAAACAGGTAAGGCAAAGCTCAAATAGCCAGTTCTGTTGTATTTCTGTGATTTGTACACTTAGAGTCAACCTCTGTCAGGAGCCATCAAAATATGCATATGGGGGACCAGCAGATGGCATAATGGTTATGTCACTGGACTCCCACCATAGTCAACTACAGTTCAAGCCCTGGACCCAGTGGCTTAAAACATCCTGGGCATATGTGCACGTGTGCCCAAAATCCTGAGAGGCAAATGGAGGAGAAGGGATTGCTGTGTGCCCATCCCCCCGAGGTGTGATTTCTCACCCTAAAAAAAATGCATATAGAACAATCCCATACCTGGGATGGAGTTTTTTTTGTTTTGTTTTGTTTTTATTTTCTAAAGAATTATTTGGGGAACCAGCAGTTAGCGTAATGGCTATGTTGCTGCACTCCCACGTAGTTGACCGCGGTTCGCATACCGGACCCAGTAGCTTAAAATTCACACCGGGCGCATGTGCGTGCGTGCCCAAGATCCCGAGAAGAGAATGGAAGAGAAGGGATTGTGGCGTGACCAACACCCTGGGGGGTGATTTCTTGCTTTCTGTCTCTATGTCTCTCTCTGTCTGGCGAGTGCAGGCGCCCTATAGTGAAAAAACCTCTCCCCCCCAAAAAAAGAATTATTTGAGGGGCCAGCAGGTGGCATAGTGGTTACGGGCACTAGACTCCCATATGGCCGACCACAGTTCGAGTCCCAGACCTGGTGGCTTACTTTCTCACCTTCCTCTCTCTCTGTCCCTGTCTAGTCTAATAAAATAAATAACTAAATAAAGCTAAGTAAAATCACTTAAAAAATAATTATTTGATGTGTTATTATTTTAATTTGCTACAGGCCATGCACATTCACCAGAGAGAGAGAGAGAGGGAAAGTAAGAAAGCAAGCTGCCAGGTTCAGGATTCAAACTGTGGTCAGCCATGTGGGAGTCCAGCTGCCTTAACCACCACGCCACCTGCTGGCCCCACCTGGGACAGAATTTAACAATAAAAACCAGTGTGTAAATATCTGACTGATTAAGTGACTCTCACTCTGTTCCTCTGAGGGAACAGTGTACATCTATTAAAAATTGTGGTTTGGGGACCAGCAGATGGCATGGTGGTTAAGGTGCTGGACACTCCCACATGGCTGACCATGGTTCGAGTCTCGGACCTGGTGGCTTGCTTTTTCACTTTCTTTCTCTGTGTGTGTGTGTCTCTCTCTGATCAAATTAAATAAATGAATAAATAAAATAAAAATAAAATAAAATAAATTGTGGTTATAGTTGGCAAATGGAATTACAAGGTGATTTTTTGCCTTCTACCTTGTAAGCTTTAAACAAATCATATAGCCATGTATTTGTTTCATAAAAAGGAAAAAGGACCAACAGGTGGTATGGAGGTTAAGGCAGCTGGATCCTACATGGCTGACTGCACAGTTCGAATCCTGTACCAGGTAGAACTTATGCCAGGCATCTGTGTATGTGTGCCCAAAATCCTGAGAGAAGGGAGGAGAAGGGACTGCAGCATGACCTTCCCCTCTCTCTGTCTCTCTCTAGTGAGTGCACTGCCCTATGACAAAAATCTAAAAATAAAATATATTTTTAAATAAAAAAGAAAAAAAAGTTTGTACCAGCTGCAGTGGCACAGTGGTCATGCAACACTCCGTGATTCTGAGGTCACGCGGGAAGCCCTGGGTTTGTCTCCTGAGGTCACCCTTCACACCCCAGGCAGCCATGCACATGCTCTTAGTCCCGGGTGGATCGCAGCACAAAGACCCTGTTGGGGATGCCTGCCTCCCTCTCTTTGTCTCTCTTGCTTGTGGAAGAAATAAACTTAAAAAAAAAAAATAGCAAATCTTGGGCCTTGAAAAATACATTGGGCCCATATGCCAAGAATTATGAGAATAGAGAAGTGATTGCAGTGTGGATATCTCCCCTTGGGAGGTGATTTCTCACTTTCCCTCCCTATCTGTCTAGCTGGTGAGTGCAAAAACTAACTAACTAATCCTAATGCATAGGAAAAAGAACTAGCAGGTTATTTGCCAAAATATTAACAGATGGGGCCTGTAGGTGGCGTGGTGGTTAAAGGTGTTAGACTTTCACATAGCTGACAGTGGTTCGAGTCCTGGACCTGGCAGCTTGCTGTCTTGTTTTCTCTTGTGCTCTGTCCCTCTCTGGTCAAATAAAAATAAATAAATAAAATTAAATTAAATAATTTAAAAAATATAGATAGAGAGAGATTGGTTCCTTTGTTGACATTATGGGTGTTTTTTCTTCTCCATCTCTCTAATTTCTAAACAAATAGTAGATGCATATATTATTTTCATATTTAAAATGATTCTGGGGACTGGCAGGTGGTGTGGTGGCTAAGGGCGCTGGACATTCCCATATGGCCAATCGTGGTTCGAGTCGTGGACCTGGCAGCTTGCTGTCTCACTTTCCCTCTCTCCCTCTCCCTCTCTCTCTTTCTGTCCTTCTCTGGTCAAATTGGAATGGATGAATAAATAAATAAAGTTAAATTAAAAATAATTCTTAAAAAAATAAAATGAGTCTTGATTTATAGAAAAGTACTTACAGTTTAACAATAGCAATGTATCAATTTTATGTCTACTGCGTTTGCTCAGTTACACAAAAGCCCAGCAGATGTGCAGAGAAGAACATAAAACACTAGCCACGAAAGCAGAGCAGTGAAGAGGCTATCTGACGGTGAATTTCACCATCAGAGTCGTCAGAGGCCTGGTAAATCAGAGGCTGTGAGTGGAAAATTACAGCACTTCTGCCAAGATAGTAAAACCACCTGATTCAGAACAAACTAGATTTTCTGTGCAGGGTAAATATAATTAAAATGTTCTTTGGCCACACATCAGTGATATTAAAAAAAAAAAAAAAAGAGAGAATGCTTATTTTTCTTTCAAAAGCTATCTAGGGAGCCGCCTAAATAGTCCAAAATAGGGGCCAGCAGGAGGCATGTAGTTAAGGCCCTGGACTCCCACATAGCTGTGGTTCGAGTTCTGGACCCAACAATTTGAAGCTCATGCTGGGTGCGTGTGCGTGCATGCCCAGAATCCTGAGAGGAGAGAGGAGGAGAAGGGACTGTGGTGTGGCATCCCCCCGGGGGTGATTTTTTTTTTGCTCTCTCTCTCTCTGGTGATTGCATGTTCCCTAGGGCAAAACTATCTCCCAAAAAACAAAGTCCAAAATATTAAAGTTAATGGAAGGAGACCCAGGAGAGGAGATATGGAAACTCTCTAGTCCCCCGGCCTGCTGACTCAGCGAGGGCAGGAGCACAGGAACCAGCTCAATGCTGTGATGCAACACGCCAGCTCTCTGGGGGAGGCGGCCCTCTGCACCTGATGGAAGAGATACCCCCTGGCCACGGCCCTCAACAGAAACTGACATTCAAGATCCACAGCATCATGCCACCGAGATAGAGCGTGTCCACTTGAGGAAGACAGATAATGGCCCCAAAGCTGTCCACAGAGAATCCCTGGAATATGGCGATATCTAACCTTACTTGGCAAAAAAGGCTTTGAAGATTTGACCAGGGTAAAGACCTAGAGATGATCCCAGATAATCCAGGGATCCTATCTAATCATGTTGAGTCCTTAAAATCAAAGAACCTGGGCCAGCAGGTGGCGTGGTGGTTAATGGCGCTACATTCCCACATGGCCAACCACGGTTCGAGTCCTGGACCTGGGGCTTATCTTTCTCACTTTCCATCTCCCTCTCTCTCACTCTTGTCCCTCTCTGGTCAAATTAAAATAAATAAATAATATTAAATAAAATAATTCTTTAAAAAAATCAGAGAACCTTCTTGGCTGTGAGAACGAGAGAGGGGACAGCGTGAGGAGACTCAGCGCTGTTACTGGCTCCAGAGGCGAAGGAAGAGTGTGGATGGCCTCTCGAAGTGCAGTCAGGGGACCAGATTCTCCCAAGGGCCTCCAGAAAGAAGGGCAGCCTGCTCACGCCGAGTGTTAGTCTGGCCAGTGAGACCTGGGTTGGATTTCTGGCCTACAGACCTGTGTGTGAATAAATATGTGTTCTTTTTTTTTTTTTTTCATAAAAAAGATTTTTGCCACAGGGCAAAAATCACTGTCTCTCACTCGAGAGAGAGACAGTGAGAGGGAAAGTGAGAAATCATCCCCCAAGAGAGAGAGCCATGCTGTAAACCTTCTCTAGCCTCCTCTCGTGGTTTTGAGCATGCATGCACATGCACCCAGTGTGACCCTCAGGTTGCTGGGTCTGGGACTTGAACTGTAATTGGCAATGTGGGAGTCTAGCACCTTAACCATCATGCTACCTGCTGGCCCCTAAATATGTGTTCTTTAAGCTGCTACATTTGTAGCAATTTGTTAAAACAGTCATAGAAAATGAACATACAACATTTTCCTGATTCACAGAAATAATTTTTTTAAAAAGAATTATTAGGTCCAGGACTCAAACCGTGGTCGGCCATGTGGGAATTCCAGTACCTTTTTTTTTTTGAGAGTTTTTTTTTTTTGCTGTAAGGCGCATGCACTCGCCAGATAGACAGACAGAGATAGAAAGCGATAAATCACCCCCTGGGGGCTGGCCACACCACAATCCCTTCTCCTCCATTCTCCTCTCGGAATCTTGGGCACACACGCACGCACGCACCCGGTGTGAGTTCTTAAGCCACGGGGTCACGAACCGCGGTCGACTACATGGGAGTCCAGAGACATAGCCATTATGCTAACTGCTGGTCCCGGAATTCCAGTACCTTAACCACCTTGCCACCTGCTGGTCCCCACAGAAATAATGAAGTCAATGGATAAAATTAATATTTTTATTCTATAAATTACTCTTACACAGGGCAGCCCCACACACTAGTGGTAAAGGGAGGCAGATCCCACAAAGCGAATGGTCCCGGTGGTTTGAGAAACACACCAGGCCTGAGTGCATACATGCCCCAAATCCCAACAGGATGGAGAAAGGGAGAAGGGATTGTGCCGTGACCATGCCCATTGGGGAGTGTTCTCTCTCTCTCTTTGAATTGTGCCCTCTGGCAATTAAAAAATAAAAATAATAAACAACTGTCTCTGTATCTTCAACACTGCTACTGTCCTGGTGGCTAGTGAATGCTGGAGAGCCCCA
The DNA here is from genome assembly GCF_000334495.1 of Tupaia belangeri chinensis. Lineage (NCBI taxonomy): Eukaryota > Metazoa > Chordata > Mammalia > Scandentia > Tupaiidae > Tupaia > Tupaia belangeri. Next base: position 189,881 of record NW_006204055.1, read on the forward strand.
ACACAAAGCAGAGTGGTGAGCTGCTGGGAAGCCCACCCAGGCCGTCCAGGTGCTCTGAGAACTGAACGCGCTTGGGAGCCACTGGGTCTAACTCCGGCTGAGCAGCAGAAGAGGGTGGCCTGTGCAGACAGTCGCCTGGCAGTTAGAGCTGAGCATTCACTCCCATTCAGCAGAAGTTCCAAAAGAACACCGACCCTCTTCCTAGGGCTACGAATTCAAAAGCAGATGCAGTCGCCACCATCAGGGAGTCAAAAACTGTACTATTTTGGAATATCTGAGTAGCAACCTAAATATTTTTTTAATTGCCAGAGGGTGTGTGCACTTCCCAGAGACAGAGAGAGAAAGAAACAGAGAGATAGAGAGAGGGAGAGGGAGAAAGCACTCCTGGGCAGTGGTCATGCTGTAATCCCTTCATTCCTCAGAGCTATGGGATCTGGGGCATGTATGCACACGTGCCTAGCATGTCTTTCAAGCTGCTGGGGCCAGGATTTGAACCAGGTTGGCACATGGACTCTGGTTCCCTTAATCGGTAGGCTACAAAGATGGCCTTAAAGCTTTGCAAGGAAAAATAATGTTTTGGGTTTTTTTTTTTTTTATATCTCTAGCATGTGGCCTAAGGATATATTTATTATTTTTACTTTTGTAAAGAATTATTTACATAATTTTATTTATCATTATTTTTTTAACTTGCTACAGGACATGTGGGCTCATCAGAGAGAGACAGAGAGGGAAAGTGAAAAAGCAAGCCACCAGGTCTGGGACTCCAATCCAGGTAGGGCCATGTGGGAGTCCACACCTTAGCCACCACGCCACCTGCTGGTCCCAGGGAAGTTGCATTGTAGTGGTAAGTGCTACGACCTCAGGAAGTTCAGGATGACAGCAGAGCATGGGCAGAGTGAGTATGTCTGCTAGACTTACCTTCTTCAGAATGGCTGCAAAGGCAGACAAGTACCTGAGCCTACTCCAGGGCAGAGGGCTGGCGGGCTATCTACCAGGCAGTGCACACCTGGCCTCTGCCTGCCCACCCACCCCATGGGTTCCTGCAGCTGGACTTCTGTGCCCACTCACCTGTTTCCACATCGTTGGCATTGGCTGAGTCCCTCAGCCTTTTTAGAGCTGTGAAGAGAGGAAGACATACGTTTTAGAAAAGCAGCCCCTGGGGTGGGACAGCAGGTGGCATGGTAGTTGAGATGCTGGACTCCCACATGGCCGACCGTGAGTCAAGTCTCAAACCTGGTGCTTACTTTCTCACTTTTCCTCTCTGTCTCTGGTGAGCACACGTGCCCTGGAGCAAATTAAAAAATAATGAGTTTTAAAAATAATTCTTTTTTTAAAGATTTATTTTATTTAACTTTATTTATTTCCTTATTTATTTTTTAAGTTGACCAGAGAGGTACAGAGTGAGAAAGTGAAAAAGCAAGCTGCCAGGTCTGGGACTTGAACTGCAGTTGACCATGTGGGAGTCCAGCGCCCTTAACTACTATGCCACCTGCTAGCCCCCCAAAATA
>NW_006204055.1:191607-194095 GCF_000334495.1 Tupaia belangeri chinensis
TCTTTCCCTGTCTATGTCTGTCTCTGCCCCTCTTCTGCCCCTCCTTTTTAACCTACCCTTCAGCCACAACAGCATTGAAAGGAAAAGAAAGGGGCCAGGATATGAGCCACACTGTCCTGAGAGCAAGAAACTGGAAACGTGGCACAGCCACTACGAAGGCCACATCCTGTAGGAAACTCCCTGGGACTTTGGAGCCTGTCTCTTCTCTGCCACTTGCCAGAGCTGGGCAACCCTGAGCAAGCTGGCTAACACCCCTGGGCCTCAGGTCTATTGTTGGCAAAACAACGCTGAGTTGTCCCGCCAGCCCTGAGTTGTTGCAAAGACAAAGATGATGTTTTACGTGGAAGCTCTTTATGAGCTTGTTGTACACATAACCTTTTTTTCCCCCTTGCTATAGGGTGCATGTGCTCACCAAAGAGGAAGACAGAGAGAGAAAGGGAGAGAGACGGAGAGAAAGTGAGAAGTCACCCCCCGAGGGGAATGTCCTTTCTCCTCCATTCTCCTCTTGGGATTTGGGGATGTGTACACACACACAGTGTGTTTTTCTTTTTTCTAGAGAGATTTTTGGTATAGGGTACACAACACCAGAGACACAGAGTGACAGAGAGTGAGAGAACGTGAGAAATCACTCCCCATGGAGGTTGGCTATGCTTCAATCCCTTCTTCATTCTCCCCTTGGGATTTTGGGCAAATGCACACACATGCCTGGGGTGAGTTTCAAGCCACCAGGTGTGGGACTTGAACCACTTTGCCATAAATGAGCACCATAAATAACCACGCCACTTGCTGGCCCCATCTGGCATGTTTTTCCAAGTCACCAGGACCAGGACTTGAACTTTGGTCTTAACCTCTGCGCCACCTGCTGGACTTATATAGGTAATTTTTTTTTTAAGAGGTTTTTGCTATAGGGCGCGTGCACTCGCCAGACAGACAGAGAGAGACAGAGAGACAGAAAGCGAGAAATCACCCCCCCGGGGGGATGGCCACGCCGCAATCCCGTCTCCTCCATTCTCCTCTCAGGATCTTGGGTACACGCACGCACACATACGCGCGTGCGCGCCCAGTGTGAGTTTAAGCCACCGGGTCCAGGACACGAACCGCAGTCGACTACTTGGGAATCCAGCGACATAGCCATTATGCTAACTGCTGGTCCCCTATACAGATAATCTTATACTGAACTCATGTGCACAGGATCAGGGCTAACTGAAGCTGGGGGTGGACTGCAGCCTCAAGACCACATTGGAGTGCTGTCTCTCTCTCTCTCTCTCTGTGTGTGTGCATTGGAGTGCTGTCTCTCTCTCTCTGTGTGTGTGTGTGTATCTCCTTCTCTCTCAAACTCACAGAAGAAAGTGACTAAACTTAAAAAAAAAATGTCATGGGACCAGTAGATGGCATGGTGGTTGCCTTCCTGGAGTCCTACATAGCTGACCTCAGTTTGACTCCCGGAACTGGTGACTTGAAAATCATGCTGGGCACGTGTGCACGTGTGCCCAAGAACCCAGGAGGACAATAGGGAAGGGACTGCATCTGGTCATACCCCTGGGGATGATTTCTCACTGTCCCTCTCACTGTAGCTGTCCTTTCCAGCAAGTGCACGTGCCCTACGGCAAAAACCTCTAAAAAGAAGTCATCCCCAAATGACTTACCTAAACTGCTAATTCCTAAGTAGGAACTTTTCCCCCTTTCAATGACAAAACCTCTACATTGGAGGCTAATAGCAATTTATCATCTGAAAAAATCATCAAAAAGTGCAACTCAGATACATAATAATTTCTTACATGTACTTTATAGTTCATACAATACTTTCACATTTTTTAGAATTATTTTTTATTTAATTTTATTTACTCATTTATTTTATTGCAGTTTGACCAGAGAGAGAGAGAGAGTGGGAAAGTGAGAAAGCAAGCCACCAGGTCCTGGACTTGAACCGTGGTTGGCTATGTGGGAGTGTCCAGCACCTTAACCACCACCTGCTGGTCCCCCAAATTTTCAATTAATCTTCATAACACCACTAAGATAAGGCAGATCATAGATAAGGACCCTCAAAGTCCCCATTCTTAATCTTTCAGGACCCTGGTTTCCACATCACCCACAACATGTAGAAGACAGTATGGCAGGTATCCCAGAGCAGGAGTTTGAGTCTGGCTGACCTGGGTTGTAGTATAAGCACAGCCCCTGTCTATGTACCTGGAACGGAATAATTTCTTAGTCTCAGTTTCCTTTTCATTAAAATAGAAACAACTCAGGGGACCAGCAGTTAGCGTAATGGCTATGTAGCTGGACTCCCATGTAGTCGACCGTGGTTCGTGTCCCAGACCCGGTGGCTTGAAACTCACGCTGGGCACGTGTGCATGCGTGCCCAAGATCCTGAGAGGAGAATGGAGGAGAAGGGATTGCGGCGTGGCCATCCCCGCTGTGGGGTGATTTCTCGCTTTCTGTCTCTCTGTCTCTCTCTGTCTGTCTGGCGAGCGCACGCGCCATATAGCAA
>NW_006204055.1:194283-195722 GCF_000334495.1 Tupaia belangeri chinensis
AAATAAATAAAGTTAAATAAAATAATTCTTTAAAAAAAAAGTAGAAGCAACTTGAGACCAGCAGATGGCACAGTGATTACATCAGTGGACTCCCATGTAATCGACCACAGTTCGAGTCCAAGACTGGGAGGCTTGAAACTCACGCTTGGTAAATGTGTGTGCATGCTCAAAATCCAGAGAGGCGGGAACCAGCAGTTAGCGTAATGGCTATGTCGCTGGACTCCCACGTAGTCGACCGCGGTTCGTGTCCCGGACCTGGTGGCTTAAAACTCACGCCGGGCGCGTGTGCGTGCGTGCCCAAGATCCCGAGAGGAGAATGGAGGAGAAGGGATTGCGGCGTGACCATCCCCCCTGGGGGGTGATTTCTCGCTTTCTGTCTCTATGTCTCTCTCTGTCTGTCTGGCGAGCGCACGCGCCCTACAGTGAAAATCTCTCAAAAAAAAAAAATTTAAAAAAAAATCCAGAGAGGCGATGAGGAGAAGGGATTGTGGCATGGCCAACCCCAAACAGAAACAAGAGCTTTCTGTTTCCCTGTCTTCCGCAAGTGCACACGCCCTATAGCAAATATTTCTCTAAAAAATACAATAAAAACAACTTCTGTTGTTTCAGGTCCCTATTTCAGAGTTTCCCTGAGCATTACAAACGATCATATATCACCCAATGGTGTTTAGCCCAACAAAGGCAGAATATCATACACCCATTTATTTACTCTTACAATATCCCTGTAAGGCAGATATTGCACCCATTTCAGAAGGGAAACTAAGACTGAGCCGGTCTATAGTTTGCCTAAGACACGTGCATTTAATCAAGTTAGTTCAACCTGACTGTAGGGGCTGGCCTTCCCTCTGCTCTCTTGATAATTACTAGTATTCTCCAGGACCTCGCTTTATTATCTACTCACAGGCCCCCGCAGTCACGGAAAGTTTCTGCTCAGGAATTACCAAGTGCCAGAAGTCTGCGGTGACTAGCTCAAAGCAGGAAGACTTAAACATGTATGGCCTTAGCAGCTGTAATAATGATCATTGAGAAGACACTCGGGGCCCATCGGGCCCTTAGCTCGGACGTCACACTCCGGACCCGGGAGCTGCGGGAAGCCCGGCCCCACGCCCCTCCGCGCTCTCCCGGCTGCAGCCCTCACCGTGCACCTCCTTGCCCGTGGGCCCAAGCCGGCGGTGGGGCCTGGCGGCGCGCCTTAGCCGGCCAGCCGGGATCTTACAGCGCAGCTCACCGCGCGGCTCCGCGTCCTGCTGCCACAGGACGTGGAGGTAGCGCAGCGGGGACTGCGCCTCACCGGACGCCCGGCCCGGGAGGCCCGCGCCGCCGCCCAGCACAGACTCGAAGTCGGCGAAGTCGAAGAGGCCCTCGGCGCCCGTCTGCGGCTCCGGCGCCACCGCGCACTCGCCATCGGAGCTCGAGCAGCCGGAGCGCGGCTCCGCGCT
>NW_006204055.1:197362-214907 GCF_000334495.1 Tupaia belangeri chinensis
CCCTAAGCCTCGCTGGCAGTGAGCGGGCGGGCAGGGCCTGCAACCACGGCAACCGGGCGGGGGGCGGGCCCGGGCACACCAGCAAGAGCTTCCCGGACCAATGATGACCCTCCTAGCCTAATACGCCACAGCCAATAGGAGAAGGAGGACATAGGAAGAGAGAGAGAATTGGACAGGGTTTCCGGCAACGTGACTGGCGGACGTGAGAACCAGTCACCAATTTGAAATGCCCAAGGCTCTCGCCGTAGGTACCGACCGGAGCCAATAAAGTAGCTGAATTTAAAACACTCCCCCCCCCCGTTTCTCCTTCTTTCTCGACAAGTTCTCCTTCGTACTCGAGAAGGATATGGGCAGGTGCTGTAGCCAATCACATTAAGATGATCTGCAGCCAATGACAAAGGAAAGTGAAGAAGCCTCCCTGTACTTTACCAACATAGACGTGTCTTAAATCAGTCAATGGGAAAATGAACTTTCCACAAATGTGTAATGTAAGTTGGAGACTATTTTAAAATCTGGTGATATCACCACAAACCGTGGAGTAATAGCTTCTAAGTGCAATGGATTTATTTTAGTGAAGTTTCTCTTGGCATCCCTTGCATTGATCACTGATTTACAAAAGCATTTAATTCCACATCAGTCCGAGAGCCAGTCACTGAGCCAGGTGGCTCTCCGTACCAGGTCAGGACACAAGGTCAGACTCGGTGCCCCTGAGATGTTCATGCTCCACGTAGAGAAGCTAGACCTAGAAACAAGGAGCTGCCTGGCAAGCAGTTAATGACAAGCTGAGAAACATCTCACGAGAGCTCTGTTTTTTTTTCCCCCCCCTAATCTGCCTCATAACTCCACATCATACAAAAACTTCTATAAGGTAGGCAAGGAGGACCATGCCTATTTTATAGATGAGGGCCTGAGACTAGGGAAAAAGGGGGCTGGTCGCTTAGCTGTCATGGGTCAGGTCTTGTGGCCAGACAAAAGTTTTCCTCATATATAAACCCTTGCACTTGACTCGGTTAAAAATGTTTTCTTTCTCTGACAGACAAAAACTTTCAGGTTTTATAGTGTCACAGATTGCCATTTTATTACTATTGTACTATAAGGGCATATGCCAACTCTACTTCTAACTGTAAGGAAATAGAGGGAAGAAGCAAATATTACTGAGCATGTACCGTTTACCAAGTGCTTGATATATATTACATCGTTTCATCCTCCCTCACCAGAGCCTTCCTTGGAAGGTAGATATTCTAGTATTTGTTTTGCAGATCACCATACAGTATTACTTTTTTAAAAAATTATTTATTTATTCATTCATTCATTGTTTGTTTAATTTGACCAGAGATAGACATAGAGAGAGAGAGAGAGAGAGGGAAAATGAAAAAGCAAGCCACCAGGTCCAAGACTTGAACTGTGGTCGGCCATGTGGGAATGTCCAGTGCCTTAACCACCATGCCACCTGCTGGTCCCCAGTATTACTTTTTTTCCTCTAGTTTTTGCTATAGGATGTGTGGGGTGTGATTTCGGGGAGGGGGATTTCTCACTTTCTGTCTTTCTCTAGCAAGCTCAGGCGCCCTATAGCAAAAACTTCTGAAAAAATTAATAATAAAGCCAAGGGGCCAGCAGGTGGCATAGTGGTGCTGGGCTCCCACATGGCCAGCTGAGTTTCAAGTCCTGGACCTGGAGGGTGGAGACTCATGCTGGGCATGTATGGATGTGTACCCAAAATCTCGGGAAGGGAATGGAGGAGAAGGGATTGCAGCATGGCCATCCCCCCAGGGGGAGATTTCTACCTTTCTTTCTGTCTCTCCAGCAAGTACATGCACCCTATAACAAAAATCTCTCAAAATTAATAGTAAAGTGAAGATTTCTTTTTTAAAGAATTATTTTATTTAACTTTACTTATTTAATTTCACTCTGCCCAGGGATAGAGAGAGGGAGGGAGGGAGGGAGAGAGAGAGAGAGAGAGAGAGAGAGAGAGAGAGAGAAAGGCAAGCCGCTAGGTCCAGGACTCAAACCATGGTCAGCCATGTGGGAGTCTCCAGCGCCCTTAACCACCACACCACCTGCTGGCCCCTAAAGTGAAGATTTTTAATTGAAAAAAAAATATACCCACATGCCTTTCATGCCAAAGAATAACAACTACACTTATTATGCCAACTGCTGGTCCCACAACTACACTTATTATTTATTATTATTTTTTAGTTTGCTATAGGGCACATGGACCCACGAGAGAAAGAGAGGGAGGGAGGGAAAGTGAGAAAGGAAGCTTCCGGGCCTGGGGACTTGAACCGTGGTTGGGTGCTGCTGACTCAGGTGTTATTTTTATTGTGAGAGTTGTTAATAAATATTTAGCAGGGGGAGATCTGTCATAGTATCTGGCTTCTTTGTTTGACATCCAGGGCTTTTTCCTGCTTCCATATTTCTCTCTTAGGTGAACAATTTAATTACCCGATCATGCATGACAAGTGTAGGCTTTGAAGCCCATCCTTCTACTCATAGATGATCTGTCCTATCAGTTTATATAGCCTCAGGATGTTGGCCTAGCTTCCCATCCTGGTGAATTTTTTCAGAGTTTTTTGCTATAGGGTGCATGTGCTCATCAGAGAGACAGAGAGACAGAAAGCAAGAAATCATCCCCCAGGGAGAGTGGCCACGCTGAAATACCTTCTCCTTCATTCTCCTCTCCGGATCTTGGGCTCCATGTATAGGTACCCAGTGTGAGTTTCAAGCCACTAGGTCTAGTACTGGAACCACAATCAACTACGTGGGAGTCTAGTGATGTAACCATTATGCCACCTGCTGTTCCCCCAGTGGTGAATTTTTTTATGTGTATATTTGAGATAGCAGGAGGGAAGAGAGCAACTTTCTCGACACTAGGAACCAGGTGGGAGGGAGTTCCCACATGGGGTCTGGTTATTCCCTATAGGCTGTGACTGACATGGCAGGTGTCCTTCTACTCATGTCTTTTCTTTTTCTTTCCTTTAAAAAAAAAAAAAAAGGTTTCTGCCACAGGGTGTGTGTGAGAGACAGAAGGGGAAAGTGAGAAATCACCCATTGTGGGAATGGCCAGGGCACAATCCCTTCTCCTCCATTCTCTCCTCCTGGGATTTTGGGTACACACATATACGTGCCCGGCATGATTTTTAAGCCGCCAGGTTCAAGACTTGAACCATGGTTGGCCATGTGGGAGTCTAGCGTCTTAACCACTACGTCACCGACTAGACCCAACTGCCTGCTCATATCTATCGAACTAACTTTACTTTTCTGAGCCTTAGTTTCCTTGTCCTACTAAACTCAAATATTTCCAGCTGAAATCTCAAATGGCTTCAGACACAAGGTGAAGTACAAAAAAGGGGAAATTGAAGTGGAGAGAGCTGTCTTAAGAAATTAAAATTAGGGGCCGGCAGGTGGAGAGGTGGTTGAGGTGCTGGACTCCCACATGCCGACCACAGTTCAAGTCCTGGATCTGGTGGCTTGCTTTCTCACTCTCCCTTCCTGTCTGTCTCTCTCTGGTCAAACCTGAAGGATAATGATAATAAATAATATAAAAAAACTTTTTAAAAAAATTTAAAAAGAAATTAAATTATTATTTAATTTTAAACTATTAATTTTTAAAAATATTTATTTATTTAATTCAATTTGTTATTATTTTTTAATTTGACCAGAGAGACAAAGAGAGAGAGAAAGAGAAGCCACCAGGTCCAGGACTCAAACCATGGTCAGCCATGTGGGAATCCAGCACCTTTAACCACCAGGCTTCCTGCTGGTCCTAATTTTAATTAAATAAAATGTAACTATTATTTTCCAGGCCTGCTAGTTGTGGCCTGGAAAATAATAGTTAAATCCCCATGGCTGGATCCCACATGGCAGACCTGGATGCTGTGTGCTTGCATCCCCAAAATCCCAAAGGGAAAAATAGAAAAGGGATTGCTGTGTTACCACCCATCATGGAAGACGCTTTCTCCCTTTCTATTTCTCTCTTGCAAGCACACATGTCCTCTAGCAAAAAATTTTAAAAATATATTACTTGAGGGGCTAGCTAGGTGGCATAGTGGTTAAGGCAGGTGGATCTCACATGGCCAGCTGCACCGTTTGAGTCCCAGACCTAGAAGTTTGAGAAAAACACTCCAGGCACGTTTGTGTGCATGCCCAAAATTGGGAGAGGAGAATGGAGAAGGGATTGCCATGTGGCTGTATCTCCGGGGATGAGTTCTCTCCCCTCCCCCAGCAAGCACACATGCCCTATAGCAATATACTATATATGTATGTATGTGTGTGTGTGTGTGTATGTATATATTTTTTTCAAATTTCACAGAAAATGTGACAATGTGGGCAAATTGCTGGGGGCCCTCCCTGAGCCAAAGAAATGTCCCAGGGAATCAAGGGGTCTTGAAGTTTTAAGGTCCATTAGTTCCATGACAGTATCACCTCTGGTGATAGAGGAAGTGAGAAACACAACGCAAGTGATGCACAGGGAGTTGGGGTGGAGTGTGCAATCCTAAACAGGATGTCCCGAGTCCATGGCATCACAGCAAACACTTTTGAGATTGATGGCGCTAGCCATGGAGATATTTGGGGAATGTCTAGATTCAGGAAACAGTGAGCGGGAAAACCTGGAGGGGAGGATGCCTCCATGGGAAAAGAAAGAAGGGCTATGTGCAAGGGAACGTGGAGACAAGTCAGAGTAGGGGCTAAAGGAAGTTTCTACCAGATTTGTGTATGGTCACAAGACTGAAATAAGACTGCAGATCTAAAATGGCCTTGGGACCAGCAGATGGTGTAATGGATACTCGTTGCTCGACTCCGATCTAGTCCTGGGCCCGGCAGCTTAAAACTCTCGCTGGGTGCGTGTGCATCCTAAGTCCGGGAGAATGAGATTGCGGTGTGGTCATTCCCCCAGAGGGAGGGGGGTGATTTCTCGCTTTCTCTCTGGCGAGCATATGTGTCATATAACAAAAAAAAACTTTCTAAAAATAACTAAATAAAACGGCCTTATGACCCATATACTGACTTTCATTAGTTTTAGTTTATTTTTTAGTTTTTTGCCATAGCGTATGTACTTTTTGGAGACAGAGTGAAAGTGAGAAATCACCTTCATCAACCCCCAAGGGGGATGGCCACGCGCGATCCTTCTCCATTCTCCTCTCTGGATTTTGGGGGCACACACGTGCCTGGGTGATTTTCAAGTTGTGGAGTGGAGAGCTCTACTATCAAGAGGGACCGCTATCAGGGGGCAGTCCAGCGCCTTGGACTGGACACGCCACCTGCTGGACCCCTGCTGGTTTGTTTTATAACCAACCCCATTTCGAGGGCTTCAAGACTAGAACCCTCCGCCCCCAAGGCCCGAGTCCAAACAGGTTCCTCCGCTGGAGCTCTGCGAGGCTGCCCGGGGCCAGGCCTCGCCCCGCCGCTGGGCCCACCCCCACTCTCCCTTCCTGTCTGTCTCTCTCTGGTCAAACCTGAAGGATAATGATAATAAATAATATAAAAAAACTTTTTAAAAAAATTTAAAAAGAAATTAAATTATTATTTAATTTTAAACTATTAATTTTTAAAAATATTTATTTATTTAATTCAATTTGTTATTATTTTTTAATTTGACCAGAGAGACAAAGAGAGAGAGAAAGAGAAGCCACCAGGTCCAGGACTCAAACCATGGTCAGCCATGTGGGAATCCAGCACCTTTAACCACCAGGCTTCCTGCTGGTCCTAATTTTAATTAAATAAAATGTAACTATTATTTTCCAGGCCTGCTAGTTGTGGCCTGGAAAATAATAGTTAAATCCCCATGGCTGGATCCCACATGGCAGACCTGGATGCTGTGTGCTTGCATCCCCAAAATCCCAAAGGGAAAAATAGAAAAGGGATTGCTGTGTTACCACCCATCATGGAAGACGCTTTCTCCCTTTCTATTTCTCTCTTGCAAGCACACATGTCCTCTAGCAAAAAATTTTAAAAATATATTACTTGAGGGGCTAGCTAGGTGGCATAGTGGTTAAGGCAGGTGGATCTCACATGGCCAGCTGCACCGTTTGAGTCCCAGACCTAGAAGTTTGAGAAAAACACTCCAGGCACGTTTGTGTGCATGCCCAAAATTGGGAGAGGAGAATGGAGAAGGGATTGCCATGTGGCTGTATCTCCGGGGATGAGTTCTCTCCCCTCCCCCAGCAAGCACACATGCCCTATAGCAATATACTATATATGTATGTATGTGTGTGTGTGTGTGTATGTATATATTTTTTTCAAATTTCACAGAAAATGTGACAATGTGGGCAAATTGCTGGGGGCCCTCCCTGAGCCAAAGAAATGTCCCAGGGAATCAAGGGGTCTTGAAGTTTTAAGGTCCATTAGTTCCATGACAGTATCACCTCTGGTGATAGAGGAAGTGAGAAACACAACGCAAGTGATGCACAGGGAGTTGGGGTGGAGTGTGCAATCCTAAACAGGATGTCCCGAGTCCATGGCATCACAGCAAACACTTTTGAGATTGATGGCGCTAGCCATGGAGATATTTGGGGAATGTCTAGATTCAGGAAACAGTGAGCGGGAAAACCTGGAGGGGAGGATGCCTCCATGGGAAAAGAAAGAAGGGCTATGTGCAAGGGAACGTGGAGACAAGTCAGAGTAGGGGCTAAAGGAAGTTTCTACCAGATTTGTGTATGGTCACAAGACTGAAATAAGACTGCAGATCTAAAATGGCCTTGGGACCAGCAGATGGTGTAATGGATACTCGTTGCTCGACTCCGATCTAGTCCTGGGGCCGGCAGCTTAAATACTCGTTGCTCGACTCCGATCTAGTCCTGGGCCCGGCAGCTTAAAACTCTCTCTGGGTGCGCGTGCATCCTAAGTCCGGGAGAATGAGATTGCGGTGTGGTCATTCCCCCAGAGGGAGGGGGGTGATTTCTCGCTTTCTCTCTGGCGAGCATATGTGTCATATAACAAAAAAAAACTTTCTAAAAATAACTAAATAAAACGGCCTTATGACCCATATACTGACTTTCATTAGTTTTAGTTTATTTTTTAGTTTTTTGCCATAGCGTATGTACTTTTTGGAGACAGAGTGAAAGTGAGAAATCACCTTCATCAACCCCCAAGGGGGATGGCCACGCGCGATCCTTCTCCATTCTCCTCTCTGGATTTTGGGGGCACACACGTGCCTGGGTGATTTTCAAGTTGTGGAGTGGAGAGCTCTACTATCAAGAGGGACCGCTATCAGGGGGCAGTCCAGCGCCTTGGACTGGACACGCCACCTGCTGGACCCCTGCTGGTTTGTTTTATAACCAACCCCATTTCGAGGGCTTCAAGACTAGAACCCTCCGCCCCCAAGGCCCGAGTCCAAACAGGTTCCTCCGCTGGAGCTCTGCGAGGCTGCCCGGGGCCAGGCCTCGCCCCGCGGCTGGCCTCATCTCTGCTCCAGCCTTGGTGTTCGCTCGGCTCTTCTCGATGCCCCCTCTGTGTGACTCCTAGCCTCAACTTTCGCACCCAGTAACTTTAGCCTTCTGAGACCAGAAGGTTCGAAGGCATCTCTCGGCACAGGAATATCGCTACACCTAAAGGGAAAGCCAAGCCATTTCTCGCGGAATTTCCCTTCTCGCGAGAAGCCGGCCCTAGGGAACTGTCCGCCATCTTTTGTGTGGCATTCTGTATGGCTCCTCTGGCTTTACCCAACCTTTATACCAAACAGTTCACGTGCTTGCTTATTAATTTAAACCACTACCACCACTATGTAGTCACATTCCTTGAGAAGCCTCTAGCTGAAGAGGATATTTTAGGTGACTTGGCCTCCTGGTCCTTCCTAACATGGCTTTCTCAGATTGCCAGCAGGTCCGGAAAGGCTTCCGGTTTCCCGGCGGGCCAAGGAGAGACCGCACTTCCGGCCTTGCCTCGCAGGCGCAGGCGCTGTTTTTGCTCTCTCCGGCGGGCTCGTGTCGCCGCGCCGCTGCCATGTCTTACCCGGCTGATGATTACGAGTCCGAGGTAATGTGCTCTGAGCGCGTGGTGGGCTCGGCCGCAGGGGCAGGGCTCTGTGGCCGCTGGGCTCCCGGAACGCGGGTGTCTGGGCCTTCCCGCGAGCTCCGCACCAGCTCCGGGCTGGCCCTCTGGCCGCCCTGGCCGCCCTGGCCGCAGCGCCCGGCTTCTCATCAGCAGTGTGTGCACGTCCGCTTCGCGTGTGCGGTCCCGCCCTCCTCTTTCCCACTGTCAGGGTCGGAGGCCGGTTTTAGGGTCTGTAACAACTCTTTCTGGCTCCTCAGTCTTGTCTGACGTCGCAGATCCAGCCCCTGGGCCCTGCCCTACCGTCCTGCATCCGTAATGTTGTAGTGTCATTGTCTGTTTATTCTCCCTTTTCACCCTATTTTTCCCTTTGTGCGTTGTTCAAAAGGCAGGGAGTGAGTTTTCTCATCTGCGTGTCCTTAGCCCTCTGCTTGGCTCGTGGGCATTTGGATTCACGACTTGGTGACCGTCCGTGTCTTTCTTTCTAGGCTGCCTATGATCCCTATGCTTACCCAGGCGACTATGACATGCACACAGGTGAGACTCGGTTTGTCGGGCTAGCTGGATGCTCTTAGGGTTTGGCCCCTTTTTAATGTATCAGAACCTGCCTTTTATGAACAGGATGGTCCAAGCTTGGAGTCAGTCATTAGCTCTCAGTGGGAGGAGTTATTTAGAGTCCTCATAAATCAGGCCTTTTCACTATCCACAGTAGTCTTAGGAGAGAAGATTACTGGCTTGGTGGTGGTTTTTTTGTAACTTACTACCTGAAAAAGAAAGTCTTTTTGTCAAAAAAAATTATTTATTTATGGGACCAGCAGTTAGCGTAATGGCTATGTCACTGAATTCCCATGTAGTTGCCCGCGGTTCGCATCCTGGACCCTGTGGCTTAAAACTCACACCGGGCGCGTGTGCGTGTGTGCCCAAGATCCTGAGAGGAGAATGGAGGAGAAGGGATTGCGGCGTGGCCATCCCCCCTGGGGGGTGATTTCTCGCTTTCTGTCTCTATGTCTCTCTCTCTCTGGCGAGCGCAGGTGCCCTATAGCATAAACCTCTCAAAAAAAAGAAATTATTTATTTATTATCTGAGCAAGAAAGACAACATTGCCAGCAGAGTCCTGATGCTGCAATCCACTCCCTGCTTAAGCCAACCCTGGATCATGGGGACATGCGTCCCAGGGTGTTCATGTACTGGCTGACTCCAGGGAGGACCCAGAACCTTCCCCTGTGGGTCGGCCTCTTAGAGCGTCACGCTTTACCTCTGCTCTGTTTAGCCCCAAATGAAATATTTTTTGGGAGGTATTTTTGGCTTCTGGAATTGTCTTAGTGGCTTGGCTTGACTTAGTACTTAGTTCCATGCATCCTTCTGGATATTTTTTGTGAAATATTTTCATTTCATCTTTGTAACAGTTTTATAATGTGATTACATAACATTGCTTTTTTTCTTTCTTTTTTTTTTTACATTAACATTGCTTTTATCTTACTGATGATAAAACTAAGCACAGGGAGGTTTAGTAACTTGCCCAAAGTCTTGTAGTTATAAAGTAGCAGTTATTTATTAATTCAAAAGATATTAAATGTCTGTTACCACTTTCCCTTCCACAGTCAACCCACTTTCCCTGAGCACACATAACTAGCTGTCCTGGGCCCTTAGGGTACACCTGGGTACAAGACAGACAAGGTTCTTCACTTCATAGGCTTTGGATTTGGCGGGGGGAAGGTGGCACAAATAAGTAAATAAATAGGGTTTTAAAATTGTTTATTGAACTTCATTATTATTATTATTATTATTTTAAATCTTGCTATAGGGTGCACGTTCTCACCAGAGAGAGACAGAGAGAAGGTAGAAAGCAAGTTAGTAGGTTTGGGACTTGAACTACAATCAGCCATGTGGGAGTCCAGCACTTCAACCACCATGCCATCAGCTGGCCCAAATAAATAACTTTTTTTAAAAAATAATTTATTGACTTAATTCAATTTGTAAATAAATAACTTTAAAAAAAAAATAATTTATTGACTTAATTCAATTTGTTCTTATTTATTTTTTTTTTAACTTGACCAGAGAGAGAGAGAGAAACGGAAAGTGAGAAACCAAGCTGCCAGATCTGGGACTTGAACCGCAGTAGGCCATGTGGGAGTCCAGTGGCCCTAACCACCATGCGACCTGCCAGACTCCCCAAATAAACGAATTTTAAGTCCTAGTAAATGTTCTTTTTTTAGAAAAATAGTTTTATTGGCAGAGATACTCTCAGATAGAGAGACGGAGAAAGCAGCCCTAGTTAGGCCTGGTCATGCTACAGTCCCTTTTCCTTCATTTCTTCTTGTCAGGATTTTGGGCATGTGTGCCTGGCGTGTCCTGCAAACAGAGGGCCTTGAACCATAATCAGCCTTGTGGGATCTGGCTCAAAATGCACAGTGCTTACTCACTGCTGTGGAGCCGGCCCAGTAGTAAATGCTCTGAAGAAATAGTGCAGTGGCATTGGCGATGGCTTGCGAAGGGTGACGCCGGAGTGTTGTAGAAGGGCATTATAGTGATGTTGATAGTTGAGGTAGGCCTCGCTTGTCCTTCTGTCCGTCACATGTGCATTTGGAAGCACTCTGAAGTATTTGTGGTGTCTGACTTCTAGGAGATCCAAAGCAGGACCTGGCTTATGAACGTCAGTATGAACAGCAGACCTATCAGGTGATCCCCGAAGTGATCAAAAACTTCATCCAATACTTCCATAAAACCGTCTCAGATTTGATTGACCAGAAGGTGTATGAGCTACAGGCCAGTCGTGTCTCCAGCGATGTCATTGACCAGAAGGTGTATGAGATCCAGGACATCTATGAGAACAGGTATGGACCATTGGATGAAGTGACCTCTTTCTGGATGGGCCTGGCCTAGTGATGCAGCCCCCGCCAAAGGAGTGACAATACACCATTGTTCTGTACCAACTGCCCAAGGTGGGGGTGACCCTGGGGTGCTGTGCAGAGGGAACCAGATCTCACATGCCTGACTGTGGTTTTTAAGCTGGCTTGGCAGCTTAAAAAACACCAGGCGTTCGTGTGTGTGTATGCCAGAAAGCATTGTAGGATGGAGGAGAAAGGATTCCAGTGTGCTCCTTCTCTGCTGGGGGTGGTGCTTTCTTTCTCTCTCTGACAATTAAAAAGGAAAAAAAATACCCAATGGTCTGATTCTTTGGGCTAGAGACATATTATTTTATTGGACTCTATCCCCCTAAATTTGGGTAAGACTTAAAATGTTACTGCTATTAATAATTATAATAGTGGGCCAGCCCCATGACTTGGTACTTGGGGAAGCCGGGTGCCTCATAGGGGATCATATGATTTGAGTCCTGGACCCAGCAGCATGGGAAACACTGGACATATGTGCCCAAGGGCCTGTTGGGATGGAGAGGTAAAGGAGGCAGGGGTGGGGACATGGCCACACCCCAAGTGGAGGGTTCATTCTTCCTCTCCTCTTCTGATGAGCGCATAGGCGCATAGGCCCTCTGGCAAATTAAAAGAGAAGTAAATAATTTTTTAAAGGTTTTTTGCTATAGGGCGGGTGTGCTTGACAGAGACAAGAGAGACTAAAAGTGAGAAATCACTCCCCAGGAGGGATGGCCACGCCACAATCCCTTCTCCATTCTCCTCTCAGGATCCTGGGCATGCATGCACACGTGCCTGGTGTGAGTTTAAGCCACCAGGTCTGGGACTTGAACTGCGGTCAGCTACTTGAGAGTCCAGTGACATAGCCATTACACCAACTGCTGGTCCTGAGAATTATAATTAAAAAATAAAAATTATAGTAGCATTTAGCACACATTACCAGTATATATCAGGCAACATTCAAGGTGCTTTATCTATATTTTCCCATTATACTAATCCCATGAGATAGGTACGGTTTTCCTCATTTACATGAAGTAATGGCACAGAAAGGATAATTCATGTAGCTGGGTATGTGTATTTGGTAAATTTTGAACCTGTGTAGTCCGACACCAGAGCTCATTTCTAAACTACTGTATAGTTTCTTAGCATATATCGGTGTGAGCCAAGCTCTGGAGTGCTTGCTTCTTTCTTGTCTTTTTAAATTTGTCTATTTCTGTTATCAGAGTGACACACACTGACACCCTTGAAAGGGTCCTCATGTTTCAGTTCTCCCTGCAGTCAGCCCTGTAGTCAGCCAGAATTGTGGGCTTGGGCATGCCCGGTGTATTGAAGCAGACCTAGAACAGGAGCCCAGTGCTTTCCCACACTGTGTCCATCATCCTGGAGCGGCCCCCCTGCTGCCTGTGCTGGCGCAGCTGGGCCTGCAGTGGTCTCTTGTGGTTTCCTTTTACACAGAGTATTGTCTTTGTGTAATGAGCAGTACAGAGGAGACAGAGCGTGCTAGTCTAGAAAACTTTCACCAAGGAGATCAAATTTAAATGAGTCTAGAAGACAGAGAGAGCAGATAACCAAAGGTCTGTTGGTTGGTAACTAAGACTTCATCTCTGGCCTGTGTTTCCATTATTCCCCAGGTCTGTCTTGATAGTTGTGTACACGCCAGCTCTGTTCAGCAAACATGTAATGGTTAACCACGTGAAAATAAGTGAAATTGATCTCAAATACCATTTCTCTATATAATCAGTATTTTTAAACTAATGATATATTTTAATTTTTTTTCTTTGTACTGTCTTCTGCATCTAGTGTATTTTACGTTTACTGTGCATCTCGATTTGTGGGCATGAATTGAAATACTTGGTTTGTATTTAGATTTCAAAAACTTACAATTGGAGGCATAGGTTCATGTCCTCGTTCCAAAGCGTGGCCGATCTCTGTAGGTTGGTGTGGTGGTAAGAATGGCCGATGCCTGCGTTACTTTAGTGGTGAGCGGGCAGACAGTGAACGCAGAACCAGTAACAGCCAAAAACTAGTAGGTAGTATCAGAAGTGTCACAAGAACCAAAGGAAACTGAAGGAAGAGATGGGCGACAAATGTGGTTGGGCTGGCGGGTGGCGTGGTGGTCAAGGTCGACTCCCATATGGCCGACCGCAGTTTGAGTCCTAGACCTGGAGGCTTCCTTTTTCACTTTCCCTTTTTCTCTCTGTCTTTCTCTGGTCAAATTAAACAAATAATAATGATGATAAATGAAATAAAATAATTCTTAAAAGGTTAGGTGTTGAGGTGAGAAAGGAGCCTGTTGAATGGGCAGTTTAGAGGGTCCTTGGTAACCTCAGCTTCAGTGGAGAGGCAGAGGTGGCAGTTGATGGCGGTGGGGTGGGAAAGGGGAGTTGGTAAGTAGAGAGGACTTGTTGGACCACTGAGAAGCTTTCTGTGGGGGGAGTGTGTGTGTTTAATTTGACCAGACAGACAGAGAGAAAGAAAGGGAAAGCTAGGAAGCAAGCCGCCATATCCAGGACTTGAACTGAGGTCGGCCATGTGGGAATCCAGCGCCCTTAACCACCATGCCACCTGCTGGCTCCGTGCACGCGTTCCTGTCTTGGAGGCTTCCTTTTTCACTTTCCCTTTTTCTCTCTGTCTTTCTCTGGTCAAATTAAACAAATAATAATGATGATAAATGAAATAAAATAATTCTTAAAAGGTTAGGTGTTGAGGTGAGAAAGGAGCCTGTTGAATGGGCAGTTTAGAGGGTCCTTGGTAACCTCAGCTTCAGTGGAGAGGCAGAGGTGGCAGTTGATGGCGGTGGGGTGGGAAAGGGGAGTTGGTAAGTAGAGAGGACTTGTTGGACCACTGAGAAGCTTTCTGTGGGGGGAGTGTGTGTGTTTAATTTGACCAGACAGACAGAGAGAAAGAAAGGGAAAGCTAGGAAGCAAGCCGCCATATCCAGGACTTGAACTGAGGTCGGCCATGTGGGAATCCAGCGCCCTTAACCACCATGCCACCTGCTGGCTCCGTGCACGCGTTCCTGTCTTTTTTGAGGAAGCTTCCTTTTTCCTTTATCCATAATAAAGCGCGTGCATGTGTATGAAAGGAGCCACTGCCGCGCCATCTGGTTACCCAGCGATCCCTTCCTCTGGTCTCAGCCGTCAGATCTCGGGCACGTGCATGCATGCCGGGCACGTTTCAGGCCGACTGGGCCAGGGATTTGAACTGTGGTCCTCATGTAGGATCTGGCTTCTTGAGCCAATGCTGTTTTATGTTTCAAAGAAGGACTTGAGCATGTTTATGTGCAAAATTGAAAGAGCTGCAGAAGAGGAAGAGAGTGGCACTTGAGGACAGCTGGGGGAGGGAGAAGTTGCTAAGGGAAGGAGCCGGGAAGTGAACAGAAACCCCTTGTAGGTTTGTGAAGCAGCAGTGTTAAGCTGCATGCTCTGTGTCTGTTAGGGCATCAGACTAAGACAGGCAGACTGATTTGCTTCAGTGTTTGAAGAGGGGCAGCAGCGCTCCAGGAGGTAGAAACAGTAGGTGCTGAGGGGTGGGGGTGCCTCATGTGGGAACAGCACGCAGTTAGCTGTGGCTCCATTTCTTGATACAGAGGCAGGAAAGGATCCTGAAAAGCTTGGTGGGTGCCTGACTGGTATCAGGAGTGCTGTGCTATACTCGTAGTCGGAAAGGGTGTCTGAGTTCAGAGTTGGGTTGAGGACAGTTGGAGACTTAAAAACTCTGGCCCGCTGTTTTCACGGCATCCTCTCATCTCTGAGCCTGGGTCCTCATCTGTAGTCTGGAAAAAGTGAGGGCTGGTTCTCTCAGGTCCTTCATGTTCTGGCTTTCTAGAATTTCTGTGCTTGCTTTTCAGCTGGACCAAGCTGACTGAAAGATTCTTCAAGAATACACCATGGCCGGAGGCTGAAGCCATTGCCCCACAGGTTGGCAACGGTAGGTGTGAGGTCGTCGTGTCCTCTGTGCTGCGTGGGATCCTGTGACTGGGCCATTCGGAAGCGCAGGAGGGTCCATGTCTCATCATTTTGTTCCTCCAGAGCTTGGTGTGTAGTAGGTCCTTAATAAAATGACCTGGTGAGTGAAGGGTAAGTAAGTGAAGGGAGACAGAGGTCTCTCATTCATAGTGAAAGCCGAAATCTTTGTTTTGGCTTGTTTTAATATCCCACTAATTTGGGGTTGTAACAGTCACTCTGAAATGGACTCTAGCTTCTACTTCCGTAGATGATGTCTCTTATTTTATTTATTTAATAGCATTTTTTAAGAATTATTTATTCATTCATTTATTTTAATTTGACCAAAAAGAGAGAGAACGCGAGAAAGTGAAACACCGAGCCACCAGGTCCGGGAATTGAACCATGGTTGGCTATGTGGGAGTGTTTGGCGCCTTAACTGCCACACCACCTGCTGGCCCCTAGATGATGTCCTTTATTCAAATGCTCTTGAATTTACTATTGAGTTATATCCCTATAAACATATTGTACATTAAAAATGTCCCAAGTCGGGACCAGCAGGTGGCGTGGTGGTTAAGGTGCTGGACACTCCCACATGGCCAACTAGGGTTCAAGTCCTAAATCTGGTGGCTTGCTTTCTCACTTCCTCTCTCTGTCACTCTCACCCTCTGTCTCTCTCTGGTCAAATTAAAAACACAAAATGAATGAATAAATAAAATAAAATAAATAATTATTTTAAAAAATTTAAAAAATGTCACAAGTCAAAATGCATTTATTGAATAGGTGTAAAAGCAATTGCAGTTTGGACTGTGATTTTCAGTCATTATAATTAGGCTCGAACACATCTTTATTAATAAAAATAGGAACCACTGGGGGCCGGCAGGTGGTGTGGTGTTTAAGGCACATGGCCAACAGTGGTTTGAGTTCCAAAGCTGGTGGCTTGCTTTCTCACTTTCTTTCTCTCTCTCTCACTGGCCAAATTAAAACCATAGTAAACATGGGGTGGGCAGGTGGCATGGTTGTTGAGGTGTTAGACTCTCACATGACTGATTCTGGTTCAAGTCCTGGACTTGGTGGCTTGCTTTCTACTTCTCTCTCTCTGGTGAATGCACATGCCTTATAGAAAAATTTAAAAAATAATGAGTAAAGTTAAATAATTCTTCAAAAAAATAATAAAGTAATTCTTTTAAAGAGTATAGGAAGCCTTACCGTCAACATATTTTTGCTGATGCAAAGTAAGTTTTTTTGTTCCTGTAGCATAAAAATCCATGCTTTGAGGTTCAACAAACTCTTGCCCAAGATCCCAAGGGGAGAATGGATGAGAAGGGATTGCGGCGTGGTCATACCCCCTGGGGGGTGATTTCTAGCTTTCTGTCTCTTTGTCTCTCACTGTCTTTTTGGTGAGTGCACGTGCCCTATAGCAAAAAAAAAAAACCTCTCCAAAAAATAAACAATAAAACAAAACACAAACTCCGTAGCCCAATTCGTTGAACTTTTGAAGTGTCGGTTGTACGACGTATGGTCTCGCGTTACGGAGAACAACTGGGTGGACCCTTTCTGTTGACCAGTGCTGGCACTGGTCATTGATTTGCTGAGGATACTTCTCAGATGTAATGGTTGCACTGGGATTCAAAAAGCTATAGTGTGTCACACCCCACCAAACAGTGCCCATGACCTCTCTTTTGGTGCAAGTTTGGTTTTGGGAGTGCATTGGAACTTCCTTAGTCCAGCCACTGAGCTGACATCATGCAGAATCACTTTTCATTGTAGATTGACTGAGAAACGCTTTGTTGTGTGGAATAAGGGAAGCCGGCACTTTAAAATGATTTTGTAAAATTTTTGGTCCGTTCATCCACTTCTTGAACTTTTTCACCTTCCCAACTTGTTTCAAATGCCGATCAACCATGGAATGGTCCATGTTGAGTTCTTGAGAAATTTCTTGTGTAGTTGTAAGAGGGCCAACTTTGATGATGGCTTTTGATTGGTTGTTGTCAGCTTCCAATGGCTGGCCACTACGCTCATTTTCTTTCTTTTTTTTTTTTTAATTATTATTTATTTAATTTTTTATTTATTCATTCATTTATTTTAATTTGACCAGAGAGAGACACAGAGCGAGAGAGAGAGGGGGAAAGGGAGAAAGGGAGCCGCCAGGTCTGGGACTCGAACCATGGTCGGCCATGTGGGAGTGTCCAGCACCTTAACCATCATGCCACCTGCTGGTCCCCACGCTCCTCTTTTTCAAGGCTCTTGTCTTCTTTGCAAAACTTCTTGAACCCCCACTGCACTGTACGTTAATTAGCAGTTCCTGAGCCAGATGTGTTGTTGATGTTGCAAGTTCTCTCTGCTGCCTTACTGAGCCATTTTCAACTAAAAAATTATAAGAATTTGCTTTTTATCTAACATCATTTTCATACTCTAAACTACATATAAAATAAGCAGGAAGTAATCAATCATTAGGAAAAAGACAAAGTGAGAAATATGCATTAAAATAATATGTAACTGGGACCAGCAGTTAGCGTAATGGCTATGTCGCTGGACTCCCTGTAGTCGACTGCGGTTCGAGTCCCGGACCTGGTGGCTTAAAACTCACGCCGGGCGCGTGTGCGTGCGTGCCCAAGATCCCGAGAGGAGAACGGAGAAGGGATTGCAGCGTGACCATCCCTGCTGGGGGGTGATTTCTCGCTTTCTGTCTCTATGTTTCTCTCTGTCTGTCTGGCGAGCGCACACACCCTATAGCGAGAAAAC